>NW_027211717.1:240000-285000 GCF_022749685.1 Semicossyphus pulcher | reverse complement strand
CAGCTCTGGTTAAAGTCACATCTGTGCCGGTTCAGAGCTCAGGTCAGTGTGTGCTGTTTTTGGCTCATGGGCGAGTCGGGATGTGTGTGTGTGTAATTAAACACACGTGTACACACTGTGTCAGTGACGTGTCTGCAGCCTCACATAGCTCAACTCTGCATCATCACTTTCCACCTCCCACATGTCCCAACATTTAACCTCCTGTGACGTCAGCTGAAACCTCAGAATAACCAAACAGGAAGAGAAAAGCAGAAGTGTTCATGCTCTTATTGTGAAAGTATGTATCTTTTTAGGGTGTGTGGTAGCACAAATGGGGAACAGCTACAGTCCCGTGTGAGCATGTGGAGAAAGTTCATACATGAGCTAAAGACACATGATGAAGCAGGATTCAGCAGGTCGATGAACGACCTCTCCCTCTGCTGCGTCACCAGAGATCTGCTGGTCACTGACTGATTATGATCACATGAAAATGATGATTAAAAACATGTTGAGAGATTTAAAAAGATATCGAGCGAGCTGAAGGAGACGGGTTCCTTTAAACACAACAAGGCCAGCAGTGCCTGAGACTCTCAGACATGCTTTAATGTTCAGGTCATCTGAAGACTGAGACGTCTGAGAAACTGACAGGTGAGACAAAAAGATGCTTCTTAACCTGCCGGACAATTATCCATGGTTACACTGCATACAGGAAGTGCTAAGTGTGTGTGTGTGTGTGTGTGTGTGTGTGTGTGTGTGTGCGTGCGTGTGCGTGCGTGTGCGTGTGCATGCATGTGCGTGTGTGTGTGTTAGTGTGTGTGTGTGTCAGTCTCTGAACAGTTACATGCTTCTGTAATGTATGATAATGAGATGACATCCTAATGAACACGCAGGTTGTTTCTCACCACAGCCTCTCATTCAGGCAGTGGATTTACATCCTCCAGCTGGAGACGCCTCCTCCTCCCACCTCCTCCCACCTCCTCCCTCCCTCCCCTCCCCGGAGCTCTCCTGACCCCTCCACAGCTCAAACACAAAGGGAGGGGGGGTCTCTTATCTGGGACCGGGGTCTGAATGGTGAAGTTTTCCTGGGAAACCTTCACTCCAGTGGGAAAGGACAACAGATCCTTTGTGTTTTTATTCTCCCCCCTTCAACCTCCCGGCCCGCCCCCCCCCCCCCCCTCCATGTCAGGCCTTCAGGGACCTCTGCCATTGGCTGACCCTCCTCCTCCTCGCCCTGTCTCTCTCTCTGCTGTTACATTCCTCCACCTGTAGTGCCCACACCCAGCAGGCTGATGGTGTCCTGTACTGTGATGCTGCCTCTGCAGGTCTCTCTCTTCTTGTTCAGGAAACAAAGCGTGTCCACCTGTCGCTCCGCACACAAAGGCTGAATGAGGTGGCCGAGCTGTGGCTGTTTGTTCAGCAGGTCTGCTGTAACGCTAGCTGCCCCACATTTCACCCTTCATCACTCTCACTGTGTGAAATCTCAGGTCCCAGAGGGAGCCCGACAGCGGGATGATCCAAGCAGAACTTGACCTGGAAACACGGCCCGGTTTGATCTCTTCGTGGTCAGAGAGTGTTTACTGCCCAGAAAGAGCCCAATACGCTCGTATCTGATGCTACACAAAGCCAGCTCTGTGGCTCCAAGGTTTGTCAGTCACTACAATCATTCAGGGTCCAATCAGGATGAAGTATAGTAACCAAGGTTACCCTATGACTTTTTTTAAATGTCAGGTAACCCTGCATTTCAGGGATGGTCTACTTTGCTTTGTTCACATGCTTCAAGTGGTGATGAGGAAACAACATGGACGCTATGAAGACGTAGTTTTGCATTTTGTTGCTCGGCGTGAAAACAACACGTTCATGATGTTTCCAGTGTTTGTGATTTTGTTGCAGCACCTGAACGTTTCCTTAAATACTGGAACATGTCTTTACCTGACCCGTTATCTGGGTAACGCTCAGGTCACTCTACATGGACACTAACAACATATTACACAGTCAGCTCAAATTTACATGCAGTGTGAAAATAACATTTTCTTCTGTTCACTCTGAAAGTCCTGTGCTGATCTGTTGTCCCATCTTGAGATGCTCAGCCTCCTCAAACCCTCGGAAACCCTTTAAGTCAGCCAAAACATCTGATAAGGTCTTTGGGTAAAATAAAAAGGAGCCAGGTGCAGACAATGTTAAGGAGTTTAATAAGATGCAAAAACAAAATCTTAAATCCAACAGAAGACAAAACAGAAACCAAATGGTAGAACAAAAAAAGTCTCACAGTCAAGGTAAAAGAATAATCAAAGGAAAACCTGGAAACACACAGGAGCAACAACGGGAGCCACAAGGGAACAGGAAAATACACAAAGATAAGTTCACAGGTAACACGACGATGAACCAGCAACGAGACAGGGGAGCATGGAGATTAAATAAACGTAGGAGGCGAGGCTAATCAGACACAGGTGAGACAATCAAGGGCAGGTGAAAACAATCAGGGCAGGGCACACAAGCGAACAAGCGGGAAACACACAAAGGCAGGAAGTGGATATCACAAGAGACAAGGTGTCAAAGTAAAACAGGAAATGATCTAACCGAAGAGGACACGAGTGAAACACTAAACTAAACAAGACTAAATGTGACCAGAACACAGAATAAACTAAATACAAAACTGAACGATGAGAAGTCATGACAAGAGACAAAGTGACACGGTAAACAAGAAACTAAATCTGAACCCCGAAATACAAACCACAAACCAGAACTCAATTAGACTAACTCGTGACAGACACTTGGTACAATGTAAAGGTTCCACCACGACGTACTCACCAGATTCACACCGTAAAGACAGCGCACATAGAGAGGATCCTCTTGTCATTGAAGGCTCGTCTCTATTTTAGAGCCTCTTACATTTATCACCATCCATCTCGTCCATCACTTCAGGTTAAATTTAGCTCACGCAGAATCTGCACATCCAGGTCACTGAAGCTGGAGGACATTAGAGAGGGCTTTTTACTCAAACTATCACGAGGCTAAGAGAGTCTTCATGCTGCTCTTCCATTTACCTGATGGCTGCAGGCGCCCGCTCCCCCTCCGACAGAGCGTGCATGATTCTTTTACAGCTGAGCGCAGCAGGGAAAGTGGCTCTGGAACTATTTCTGATGTTACTTTTACATCCAGAGAATTTTCTGTGGCTCAGTAAAGATGTTAAAAATAAAACCTTGTCACCAGGTTTTCAACACGAGTATCTTCCTTTCATCACTTTGAAAGAGGAATGTTTAAAGTTACAGTGATGTGACTGAGGTCCAACTTTCCTCCTGCATGTTAGCATCCACATAAACACTGTGAGTCTTTTATGCGGGGAACATATAAAGTGGGTAATGGTGTTTAGTAAATGGTCTTTATCTTAATAATGAAACTGCAGCATATTTTTAGTGTTTTCAGAAGAAGAAAACGTTGTTTTTGGATGTTTCTTAATATGGCAGTTAACGGCTTCCATGCACAATAAACATATTCAAGCAGTCCTGGGTTTGCCCTACATTCATACATCCCCCCTGTCTAAATAAACACTCCAGTAGTTTTTGCGGGTTACAGTTCTTCTGTAGAGGATTTTAACCGTGGTGTCCCTCAAGGATCTATTCTCGGCCCTCTGCTGTTGTTAATATACATGCTGCTTCCTGTCCAGATCCTCCAGATCCTCCAGATCCATGGGGTTTCAAGATGATGTGTTATGCAGACGACACACAGCTGTATTTTTCTAACAGACAGAGCAATAGTGTTGTAGTCGTCCAAATCAGTCACAACGGGAGGACAGGGATTTAATTTTAAGATAACATCATCACTCTGAAGCTAGCTTGTTTAATTAATATGCTGTTTAAATTATTGTTGAGCTGCAGAAGGTAGTAAAGAAGTGGCTGGTCAAAACGTGATGATTCTGTGTCTGTAATCTGCCGACTGTCAGAGTTTTCATTATTCTCCAGGACAACCAACAGGATTAAGGAAGTGACACAATGATTTCAGAGAGCGGAGTATGTCATCCCACCTTTATCCCCAGGTGTCACTGAGATGACTGCACACGGGCGGAGTGGTAAGCACATGTTGTGAATAAAGGGAATATGAATTCTAATCTGGGAGAGTGTGAGCAGAAAAGATCAGTTACAGTAATCTGATCAGATTAAAGAAGCAGACGGCTTCTGACAGAGTTTCCGATCACAACATGATTTTTTTGACACTCCCAGGCCTCCGTACATTTTAACACGAGCTCTCAGTCGGGGGGTAATGAGGGCTCTGATGGAGACGATCACGGCTCGGGGGGGATTCTGCTGGAATTTCTCAATGATTCATGGCAAGCAGCTCGTTTTATAATTTAAGGGTTGTGAATGTGAACCGCCCGCTGTGAAACAACAGGAGACTCGTTTTGAACCATTCCTGACCCCACAGCAACTTCCTGTCCTTCAAAATAAGACTGAGATATCAACTTAAACTGTGAAAAGAACCATTGTTAGCATTTTCTGCATTTCAGGTAGCAGAAATATGTCGACCACAAATCTAACTGAATAAACTAACAGAGAAACCTCGTTCTGTTTGTGGCCAGTAATGCTTCAGCAACATCAGAGAGTTTTTGAGAACATGTCCAGTAAAAGTGGACATTTTCTTGTGATGTCTTGATGAAAAGCTGCTAAATTCAAGGTTGTAAATCACATATGTGACGGGAATCTGACAAATCATAATTATATCACGTTTTCTTAAATGTAAAACTACATTTTTTATAAGACATCAGATAAAGAACATTAGCATTCATAGCATCGCATAGCATCACATAACATCACATCATCACATAGCATCACATAACATCACATCATCGCATAGCATCACATAGCATCACATAACATCACATAGCATCACATCATCACATAGCATCGCATAGCATCACATAGCATCACATAGCATCACATCATCACATCATCACATAGCATCACATCATCACATCATCACATAGCATCACATCATCACATCGTCACATAGCATCACATCGTCACATAGCATCACATCATCACATCATCACATCATCACATAGCATCACATCATCACATAGCATCACATCATCACATCATCACATAGCATCACATCATCACATCGTCACATAGCATCACATCATCACATCATCACATAGCATCACATAGCATCATAGCATCACATCATCACATCATCACATAGCATCACATCATCACATCATCACATCATCACATAGCATCACATCATCACATAGCATCACATCATCACATAGCATCACATCATCACATAGCATCACATAGCATCACATCATCACATAGCATCACATCATCACATCATCACATAGCATCACATCATCACATAGCATCACATCATCACATCATCACATAGCATCACATCATCACATAGCATCACATAGCATCACATCATCACATCATCACATAGCATCACATAGCATCACATCATCACATCATCACATAGCATCACATAGCATCACATCATCACATCATCACATAGCATCACATCATCACATAGCATCACATCATCACATCATCACATAGCATCACATCATCACATCATCACATAGCATCACATCATCACATCATCACATAGCATCACATCATCACATAGCATCACATCATCACATCATCACATAGCATCACATCATCACATAGCATCACATTATCACATAGCATCACATCATCACATCATCACATAGCATCACATAGCATCACATCATCACATAGCATCACATCATCACATCATCACATAGCATCACATCATCACATAGCATCACATCATCACATCATCACATCATCACATAGCATCACATCATCACATCATCACATAGCATCACATCATCACATAGCATCACATCATCACATAGCATCACATCATCACATAGCATCACATCATCACATCATCACATAGCATCACATCATCACATAGCATCACATCATCACATAGCATCACATAGCATCACATCATCACATAGCATCACATCATCACATCATCACATAGCATCACATCATCACATCATCACATAGCATCACATCATCACATCATCACATAGCATCACATCATCACATCATCACATAGCATCACATCATCACATCATCACATAGCATCACATAGCATCACATCATCACATCATCACATAGCATCACATAGCATCACATCATCACATAGCATCACATCATCACATCATCACATAGCATCACATCATCACATCATCACATAGCATCACATCATCACATAGCATCACATCATCACATAGCATCACATCATCACATAGCATCACATAGCATCACATCATCACATAGCATCACATCATCACATCATCACATAGCATCACATCATCACATCATCACATAGCATCACATCATCACATCATCACATAGCATCACATCATCACATCATCACATAGCATCACATCATCACATCATCACATAGCATCACATAGCATCACATCATCACATCATCACATAGCATCACATCATCACATAGCATCACATCATCACATCATCACATCATCACATAGCATCACATCATCTCATCATCACATAGCATCACATCATCACATCATCACATAGCATCACATCATCACATCATCACATCATCACATAGCATCACATCATCACATCATCACATAGCATCACATCATCACATCATCACATAGCATCACATCATCACATAGCATCACATCATCACATCATCACATAGCATCACATCATCACATAGCATCACATCATCACATCATCACATAGCATCGCATAGCATCACATAGCATCACATCATCACATAGCATCACATCATCACATCATCACATCGCATCACATCATCACATCGTCACATAGCATCACATCGTCACATAGCATCACATCATCACATCATCACATAGCATCACATCATCACATCATCACATAGCATCACATCATCACATAGCATCACATCATCACATCATCACATAGCATCACATCATCACATAGCATCACATCATCACATCATCACATCATCACATAGCATCACATCATCACATCATCACATAGCATCACATCATCACATCATCACATAGCATCACATCATCACATAGCATCACATCATCACATAGCATCACATCATCACATCATCACATAGCATCACATCATCACATAGCATCACATCATCACATCATCACATCATCACATAGCATCACATCATCACATCATCACATCATCACATCATCACATAGCATCGCATAGCATCACATAGCATCACATAGCATCACATCATCACATCATCACATAGCATCACATCATCACATCATCACATAGCATCACATCATCACATCATCACATAGCATCACATCATCACATAGCATCACATCATCACATCATCACATAGCATCACATCATCACATCATCACATCATCACATAGCATCACATCATCACATAGCATCACATAGCATCACATCATCACATCATCACATAGCATCACATCATCACATCATCACATCATCACATAGCATCACATCATCACATAGCATCACATAGCATCACATCATCACATCATCACATCATCACATCATCACATAGCATCACATCATCACATCATCACATAGCATCACATCATCACATAGCATCACATCATCACATCATCACATAGCATCACATCATCACATCATCACATCATCACATAGCATCACATCATCACATAGCATCACATAGCATCACATCATCACATCATCACATAGCATCACATCATCACATCATCACATAGCATCACATAGCATCACATCATCACATCATCACATAGCATCACATCATCACATCATCACATAGCATCACATAGCATCACATCATCACATAGCATCACATCATCACATAGCATCACATAGCATCACATCATCACATCATCACATAGCATCACATCATCACATAGCATCACATCATCACATAGCATCACATAGCATCACATAACACACACAGTTATTTGTTACATTGCGAGCCTGATTACATCCAGTGCATTTTGCTTTTACACTTAAACATATGTGTACAAGATTTGCATGAATATTTTAGAATGAATGTATGAATTAATGAACGGCCCAATTTCATAAAACGTGGTGGAAGGGTGAAACACGATCGAGCTGTTCTGATGTGCCTTCATTTATTCATCATTTAGATATTTTACGGAGAAACATTCATCAACTAAATCATTCTTTAATCATAAATGCCAAATATTCTGTTTGCTGCTCTTATTTGACTGTAAAGGAACATCTTTGCAGTGTGGACTGTTGTTCAATAAAAGTATAACCATTGTTTATTTCAGCCCTAGTTTTGTTCCCTTTCACATCATACGGGTGACTGTGTAAATCGCTGCCAGTCTTAAACACAGCATCATCAATAATGCACCGACTGAATGAGATCACACCTCTCTGTCTCTGAGCCGTTCGTCCCTGGAGGATTTGGATGGTTTATATTTCAGCGCTTATTTCCTGCAGAGCAGCCGGGGTCACTAGTTCAGGATCTGCTGTAAGAATCAAACACGACACTGCAGTGAAATCTACAGTCAGGAAATCTACTGACGTCATCAAAGTTGAATAAAACTCGTGTTTTTGCAGCGTTAACATTCTGTCACGTTCACGTTTCTTTGCATTTGAAAACCAACAAGTATCCAAAAAAAAGAGCACGATCTGTTGACTTAAAAGATAACAGCATGTATATTTTAAGTCACTGTGTCATTTGAAGATAAAGGTCACACTTTAAGCTTGAAAGCTTCTGGTCTGCATAAAGCAGCCATAGAAAAATGTGTTTGAGTAACTTAATTCTCCTCTGAGAGTTGAATTACCCGCCGCGTAACACCGAGCAGACACTTCAAACCGAACAGCTGACATTCTCATTTCTCCACCCAGCACGCCTTAAACAGGCATCAAATCACGGTTTAAACTAATCCATATGTTCTGCTGCCAAACGTCTGAGACCGTTTCACTGCACAGAGTATGAAGCAGCTCCAGCCGGCTGCTGTTGGTTCTGCTTCCTGTAGAAACACAGATTCATCTTTAGATAAACAGTCTCTCTGCAGAAATGAGTCAGAGCATCCTGGGGAACAAAACCGTGATTACACAACGTTACAGTGAATTATGAAATCACTAAGTAGGCCATCGTAAACAACCTCAAGGGCGTTTGACGTCGCACAAAAACGCCTGTAACAGATGACTCAGGTATGAAGTTTGACTCAGGTGTGTAAATCATGGCTGCCCGAGGTAGAATATTCTACAAACCATTAATGTCCTGATGATCTCGATCAAGAGTTCAGATAGGCGAGACATCATCACCTCAACGTTATACTTTAACTGTTCACCTGTTAGCAAACTATTTCACAAGTTTATCCACTGTGTTTATTTTACATCTTAATCCATCACTTCTTTAGCAACGATTACAACTTTCTATTTAAAGTCTTCTCAGTTTATTTATTAGCCTATAGCTAACAGTTTACTTGTTAGCCTACTTTAAGCTAACTATTTTACTGGTTTATCTTTAGCTAACTATTTTAACAATTTATTCATTGGCCAACTTTAAGCTTAATATTTTAATCCATCACTTTATTCAACTCTCTTCTGATCCAATGTTCACTAACAACACCAGCACTGCAGCTGGTTATCCATCACATTTGCAGCCAGTTTAGCCAGTTAGCTTTCAGATAACTATTTTAACTATTCATTATAATTAAAATATATAAAAACCAGTTCAACAGCTTATCACTACATGTAGCTACTTTGTTTTATCTTTAGCGATTAGGTTACTGTTTTTCCGTTAGCCTACTGTTGATCCTTGGTCTGTTTGTTTCAGCTTATTAGTTTAAAGGTTTAACCATCAATTTCAGCTGGAGCTATTTTAACTGTTTCTGTTACTTGTTTACATCATATTACATCTTTAAGACAATAACCTGGTTACATCGGCGCACTCATCTGTTGCAGGATTTTCTCTGTTTTAATTGTTCTCTGTGACCTGAGCTGTAAATCAGTGTTTGGATAACCGTTACAGGATTACCTTCAGTTAGGGTCAGGCCTTTCTACGAGCTGAATGAAGCCTGGCCTAAATTTGAAGTCCACTTTAACCTGAACCAGTGCCTGAAGGACTCTTTTCATATACACATTATTCACAGTGTGTAAACCTGAGAAAGCAAAGAGCTATGTTACCTGGAAGGTAGAGCAGCATCAGTGCTGTTTGAAACAGACAGCACAAACCGGACTGTACAGACTGTGGATGGAGCTGACCTTTGCATGACCTCTCGTACATTGGTGCTTAAAGGACAGAAGAGCTTCTCTCTGATTCTGGTCGGACTTTCTGACCTCGCTTGTTCTCTTTGTAAATCTCATCTCATTAATTAGCTGGCACAGCTTGGTGTGTGATGTCAGAGTCAGCGGGTTCAGAGAGAGATCAGTTATTAAAATCCTAATGAGAGACACTGAAGAGACGCTGGTGTTACACAGGGACACACTACGAATGACCTGAACAACATGAAAGTCAAACACATCAAAGGGTCAGACTAACACCAGGAACACATTTCAACTGACCCAATCTAATGCTGTAATGTTGATCTCATTTAGATATTGCTATCCTGTTATTTCACAGGGTTTGTTAAAGTTAGTTATGGTTCGATAAAAGTGACGGTCATGGTTAAAACAAGCCAACACTGACTTGGTTCAAAGGAAACAGGAAGTCACATTCTTTGTCGACCCAACCCTCTGCAGGTGTGTTCAGACCATCAGAATTCGTCAAACCAAACTCCATTCAAAATTCATTTTAAAGCAGAGTTCTTTAGAGTTCTTGTCGTCCTGCAGACAGACCTGACGAAACATGACAAACCTGCATCCTGATGTCGTTATTACTGTCATTAAATCTCAGTAACATCTGTTTATTTTGGAAGAAGAAGAAGAAACACTAATGATCCCACGATCAAATCGACAAGTCAACCTGCTTTCTTCTTCTGTGGTTACATTTCTGCCTTCTTTCGCCTCTGACTGTCAGAAATATATCCAGCAGCTTCAGGCGTTTCAATTCTTGACAAATGATGTCAGTTTCCAGGTGAAAACAGTTTTGAGTTTTGTTTGATGGAGGAGCGAGACAAAAGGTCGAGCGGTACCTCGAAACACATCCTAAATATCCTCTGGGGACCCTGAATGTTGAATTAGCATTATTATGACACAACCAGGCCACAGAGACTCCCCCCCTGTCACTAAGGGGGGGGGTACAGCCCACAAAAACTTTGCCCCCTTCTTTGTCATGTGAATGTGTGTGTGTGTGTGTGGGGGGGGGGGGGGGGGGCTCTCTCGTCCCTGTGGCGTGGAGTGGGGGGTTTCGTGACATTCCTACATCCCTGAAACAGCCCAACAGCCCTGGACAGCTGGACGGGAACCAGCTGACTGGTTTCCATGTGAACGCCTCTCTTTGCTTTCATCCTGAAACAATGATGGTGACCGACGCAGTGGCCCGTTAATCCAGCTCTCCTCTCCCCGAGTCGCAGCCTGACCTCACGTCTTTGTTCAGGCGGTTTGAGCCGAGACTGTCTGCTACTGCTTAGCCTCCATTAGAGAGCTGTTAGCTGCTCTTCACTGACACCAGACAGTAATTCTTACTTGTTAGAGAACAAACTTATGTTATATTAGAAAAAGAACTGAGTGTGTCTGAGTGAAATTTAGAACAAGAGCCCTGCAGAGGCACAGACTGACACGTTTACCTTTTAACAGCACGTAGCTGGTTTCTGTCTGTAAAGATATAAAAATAAGAACATTGAAACGAAACATGAATAAATTCAGCTAAGTGGGTCCATCCCCCGAAACAAACACACCCTTTAAAGCAGCTCTAAAAGGAAACGTCAACGTACCGAGGGGCAATGAGAAAACAATGTGACCATGTGACAGCGCTCACTCCCTCGGCTTTACAGAGCTGCATTGTGATTTTCAGCTCGTGTAATTGTGCTGTTCCCACAGGCGGAGGAGACCCAACATGGAGCGAGAAGAGACAAGATGGGACTTCGTACTGAGTGAGGTTGGTACATATAATGTAGAGCATCTGACGAATCAGGATGAAATGAAAACACACTCACACACTGAGAACTGAAAGCTACTGTGTCCTCTTCTTCGGACAAACACACACACACACACACACACACACACAGAGCAGTGAGGAATAATCCCGTCCTCCCCGCTCAGAGGTGATAATGACTTCTTGATATCATGGCGAGGTGTGAAGCTCCGAGTCGCACGTTTGAACGCTTTAATGTGCTTTCCTCTTTCCAGTGCCGAACGTTGCCATGGTAACGGCCTAAACTGTCAGCATAAAGACAAAGACTTGAATGCGATTATAGAAAGACGCAGATCCACATCGGAGAGGCTGAGACACCAGGCAGTGAGCTCGGGCAGATAACGGATGTTAGTGGTTAATGAGCGCGCTCAGTCTGGACCTGTGGAAACACTCACGATGACCAGCTTTGTCCTCATTTGCTCCTCAGCAGGAAGCACTGACAGGACATTTATATCTGCAGCGCCTCACAATGTTACACCTTCAATGACCAGGAGTGTGTGCTCTCTTATAGGACCCAGCTCACATCACAGGTCAGTGGATTCACTCACAGGAGGGAAGAGCCTGTTACTGCCAAGTTCAGTGTTGTTAGAGGGATCTAACAGGTTACCTGCTGCCGGTCTCCTGTTGAGAACCACAGGTGTGAA
This sequence comes from Semicossyphus pulcher, assembly GCF_022749685.1. Classification (NCBI taxonomy): domain Eukaryota; kingdom Metazoa; phylum Chordata; class Actinopteri; order Labriformes; family Labridae; genus Semicossyphus; species Semicossyphus pulcher. Next base: position 272,320 of record NW_027211717.1, on the reverse strand, counting down.
ATACTTTTCTGGACAGAGAGACAAGAGACCTTCAGGAAGGATCAAATGAGCCACAATGTGACTGTGTGATAGAAAGACGAGCCCGAAGTCGCTGAGGAGAAGCTCACGCTGCAGCTCTCTCGCTGTCCGCTCAGTAACTCGCTGCTTTTATTCCTTTCAGAAACGACGTAACGAAATGACTCGCAGCAGGAGAGCAACATGCAGACAGAAAAGAACAGAGATAACTTTTAGTGATGAGTGATAGCATCAGTAGCTTCTGAATAAGCTTAATGAGCAGCAACATAACAAAGCTTCTTCCTCTGCATGCAGATACACGGAGGCCCTTTGCTGTGTCACTTCCTGCTTTGATTAGAATTTAATAATGTAGGATTATACCAGCCGTCTCCTCGTGACGTCCTGTAGTTGTGGTCATGATGAGGACGCTGTCTCACAAAGACGATGTGAGAAACCTGCAGAGCTAAAGGCAGGAGGTCTGAGCGGACGGTTCGGCGTCTCTGTGTCATTGTTCCATAGTGTTCAGCCTTCAGGAGGTACAGACCTCAGTGCTCGACCGATCAGACATGACTCATTTTGACTCCCTGTGTTTGGAGAGACGATGAGTCTAAAGCTTCCTCCTGCAGGCTTTTCCATCCTCAGAGAAACTGACCACAGATCCAAACACTCATCACTGTGGGCCCAAACAAAGCTCCGGGTGTTTCCGCGGCTCAGCTGACTGTGACTCTGATATCATGAGCACTGATCTGACGGACGCTCGGGAGGCGTCCGGTCAGCGGCCTACACTGACAGGCTCGCACCCAAAACACAGTGGACACACTGCGGGGGTCCTGGAGGGGAAACAGACCACAGGTTTAAAACGTTTCTATGAGTGAACTTTGGGGTCAGAGGTCACAGGGTCAGAAGAGTCTTAGGTCATATTTTATGACAGCACGATGTTAAAAGACACAGACCAACGTGTGTTTGTGTCTGAACACGTTATCGCTGATGAAAGAGCAGCTTTTAAATACCTGAGCTGACCTCATCAAAGTCATCCAGTGGACACCTGAAACATCCGACATCATCGAATGCTTCACAGTATTTCTATAAATGTGTCATATTGTAGTGATGATGGAGAAAGACGACACATCATGGGAGACACACGCACACACACAGGGACTTCTTCCCTGTAAATGTGAAAGATGAGATAAAGTCTTATTGAAGTCAAACAGGTGTGTGTGCAGCATGAACGAACCCGAGTCTTTCTCTAATAAAGCACGTGGATTAGAAAGGCCTGATCCATCAGACGTGCTGTTCTGGTTTCGTGTCATCGCCGTGAGACGTCTGAAGGCGTCTCTTCTTGTTTCATGTCGCTGAAAAACACTTCCTGTGAGTTCCTGTCAGCTGGTTCTGGTTCATTAGTCGATCACAGGCTGCAGACGTGTTTCTGCAGAGTTATCATCAGTTAGTGTGTGTGTGTGTGTGTGTGTGTGTGTGTGTGTGTGTGTGTGTGTGTGTGTGTGTGAACTCTCAGCCTGCTGGAACATTTAACGGTTAATGTTTACACTGAAACACAAACACGAGGCTGTCTGTCTGTTAGCAGTAAAAGTTGTGTTTACTCTGCCAGGCTGAGCCTCAGAGAGCTCTGACCTTTGACCCCTCCCCTCCCCCGTCAGCTCACAGTCCTGCTGTGTGTTTGTTCCACACAGTGAACTCTGTTTAAGGCTGTAGTCAGGGAGCTTTGCTGGTTCGGACAGATATGTCTTCCCGAATGATTCAGTGATTATTTGAGCTGGCCTGGTGCTCGACTTCTCTCAGAGACTGTTTGAAATGTGAACATCTATAACGTGAACGAAACACAGGACGGTCAAACAGCAGAGTGAACACAGTACACGGGACAATAATCTCTTCTGCTTCATTTGTTGTTTTTGTTTCTCTGGCACACACCAACACTCACTCCCCGACAACCAGAGTCCCACTCTCAGCTGGAAATCTCACAGAATCTCACACGGTCAAACGAGACTTTAGAGTAAACAAACATGGCCACGACGTTCTTCTGAGCAGATCGGGGGAAGTAAATCAGTCTAACATCCGTCACAGCACGGAGAGTCTTTAGAACCATCAGAACATCAGGACTCTGTTACTTTAGTCTGAATCAGGCCCCAAACCAGCCTGATCATCGTGCAGTGTGGACCCCGCTGTACATTTTCATTTACGCATCACTTCCTGTCTATGAAACCGTAAAAGCTGTAAAATAAGTGGAGAACGCTTCCTGACTCGACCTGAATCTGAAGGCGACGTCTGCCTGCTGGAGGAGAAACGCTTCCTCTTCCTGTGAAACAAAACAACCTGCTGTCGCTCAGCGATGATCTTGTGTTGAAATGGAGGAGCTGAGCGCTGAGGAGAGACAGGAACGTCTTTGTGAAGTGATTTTCCACATGTCAGGCACTTACAGAATTTGTACCATGGTTGTCAGGGTCACCACAGATCACATGTCACAAACAGAGAGCACTTCTCATTTCAGGCTTCATTTAAAGAAACACACGAGGACATTGTGAAGAGGAACAGGGAAGAAGACGGAGGTCACAGTGAAGAAAAGCTTACAGCCGCAATTTATTCAGCTGAGACGAGTCAACAAAGTTCAAACAAACCAAAGACACTGAAAAGGAAATTCACGTATTTTAAACATGGCACTGTTTGTTTTTAATCCATGTAGTTAATCATGGAGTGTGTGACAACATGACAGAAAGGATCCCTACAGAGATAGACCTTTCTGTTACAGAGGAAGATGATTGTTTTAACCACAAACAGACGTTACATCGCTCTCTGCACACACACCAGACTCCATTCAGAAAAACACTGATTTAAGCTCACAGGACACAGGAGCTGCTGCTCTGCTGCTGCATCTGTCTGTGTGTTAGTTTGGGTTATTGTGTGTGTAAATATATATACATATATATTTTAACATTAAATATAAACAGACAAACCATAAACTCAAACTGTGTGCTACAAGGTAAATCTCTGTTTCTGTCAGTGGTGTCTGCTGAAAGTGACGTGACGTCTGTTTGTGCTTAAACATAAACAGCTGATGGACAGCTTCAGAGCGTTCATCCTGACACACAGTTTAAATGAGCCTGTGAAACAGAGGATGTCGCAGCACTGACAGCCTGTCTCACTGCTGCCGGCTGCAGACTGCCCGCTTGAACAAGAGCTTCGAAAGCATTTGAAACTCTGATCGCGTCAGGCCTTAAAAAGTCACATGTCACTGCTGTGTTGGTCTAAGGTCATAGAACAGTTCGGGGTCACTGAGGTTCTTAAACCCTCTCAGGCTTCTTCACAGAGAGCACAGCCATTAGCAGAATGTGCACCTCCTGTTGTAAAGGCCACACCTGCAAAGGTAACAGATCAAAGTGTTAATAAGCGGGGCACAGGACCAGGTGTGCTACAACAGGCCATAAAGCCATCAGACCGACTGAGGGCCATAAACACACTGGGTGGTGTGAGTGTGTCTGTTGGCTCTCTGCAGTGACCTTATGTCTCAGAGCGTCTCGTGTTGAAGAAGTTTCATGTTCATCAGCTGTCACGCTCCTGATGTCGCTCCTGATGTCGCTCCTGATGTCGTAGCTGACGCTTTGTTTCTTGGACAAAGTTTGAATTAAACTTCGATGATGAGTTCATAACTCAGAAGTGTTTTGGGGATGCAGGTCGTGTTGAAAGGTCAGAATCGTCTGAACTGATCCAGATGCAGATTTAAACCCTTCATGGAGGCAGAGGTCTGCGGTGCATTCGAGGAGGTCTGTGGGCTGGTCTCAGAGTGACGTTCAGAGCACACAGTCATAGACCAGAGTGAGTCAGACTCTGAACACAAACTCACGCAGAGGTTTGCTTCCAGCATCAGTCTCTGTGTCGTGCTTCCTCCTCAGACTGCAGCCTGCTGAGGAGCTCAGACACTGAGCTGGAGTCAGGACGAGGTGCTGCTGATCAAAGATAAACTGATATGTGATAAAGATGTGTGGACAGGTCACAGCCTCAGACAGCCTTCAGTCTTTAGCCTGCATGCGTCTCCTCGCTCACTTTGAAGATCTTTAAGGTCTCTTTCAACATATGAAACATTTAAGTCATCAGACACGTGGAGGTGAAGAGACGACGAGCTGAGCTAACGTTAGCAGCAGCAGCTCACGGCATCAAACCAACACTTTAACATGGAACGTTGTCCGTCTCTGAGTCTGAAGGAGGCGTCTGCAGATGATTGGGCTTGTGGCAGATATCGAACATCTTCAGCGGCAGCTCGACCTGCAGCCTGACGAGTTGATCTGACGCACAGCTTCAGAGAAACGCTGATATTTCTCATGTTCGGAGTGTCGACCTGCCAACTGGAAAAACACCTGTGAAGCACATGTTCCATGTACTCATGAGTTCACCCATCACTGGTCCTCTGGAGTGATCACAACGTTTAGGAGCCGATCACGTCACTTTACTCGGACATTTAGATTTAAAGACGTGTTGGAAAAAGGAAACTTTTTCTTTTTATTAGTTTGATGATTTTAGGTCGTCTCTCTGTTTCAGCTCGTTTTATTCTCTCGTGTCTAAATGTGCTGTTGTTATTGTAAAGCTCTGTGTAACTGTGTGAAAGGAGCTGTTCAGAGTTATTAGTATTATTATTATTAATATTATCTTTGCAGGTCGTAATACCTGATGTTCCTGTCAGACATAATATTCAGGCGTACAGGATAGAGTCCTTAATTAATGCTAATATTGACAGAGTTAATTAAAGAGGCATGTGCAGTCATGGAGCCTGTGTGTCATCAAAGATACACCTGTAATCAGCTCTGTACCTGTACTCATCAGACCCCTCTCTTTCTCTTCACCTTCCTGTCGGTCGCTGTCTGCAGGAGAATCAGTGGTTTGAAATAAACTACTTGTGCATTCTTTTTGTGAATCAGAGCAGCAGCAGAACAAACACAGAGAAGAACAGACAGAGCGAGTGAAGCTGCAGGAAGAGAGGGGACCAAACCCTGAGACGAGAGTGGGAGGAGCTTCAGAGGAACACAAAAACTGGGGCAACAAAAGTCTGCAGCGCTTCCATGTTAAAGACGGCCTGTGTGCGTGTGTGTGTGCGTGCGTGTGCGTGTGCGTGTGCGTGCGTGCATGTGCATGTGTGTGTGCGTGTGTGTGTGATGGCTGGGCAGGGAGGCTGGGGGATCCTTCCCCTCTGATCCACTTTACCAAACCTTCGTGGGCCCACTCTGACTCCCAGATAACCCCGACCCTCCTCCTCACACGCAGACATCAAAGCCAGCACCTCAAAGACGAGCTGACTAATTCATAACCAACACAAAACTCATCTCACATTCATCTCGCTCCGCTCGCTCTCTCAGGAGCAGGGAGGATGATTAATAATGACTTCAGAGCAGAGACAGACCTCAGCATCGACACACAGTTAGATCTTACACATCACAATCACCTGCATGAACACCTCACATGAAAACATCATCAGCGTCCTCATCCACGCGGACACGAGGGGGAACCGGAGCTCTTCCACACCACGTCGATTACACCAGAGCTCTGTCATTGAGAGGAACTTTTCCAGAGAACCTTCTTATGTTTAATCACAGAAACACTTCTTGCTTCAGTCTCAGGGCGCCGCAGTCCTCGAGCTGTCTGACGGATAGACTCTCACACGGCCTCACAGGCTGAATGCTGCTTATTCTACCACAGCCTGAACTGAGGGGTCAAATGCGGGACAATACACCCGCCCATGCTTCGATGCAACGCTGGGATTCAACAGCCGAGAACAAATGGACTTCACAGGAAGTTCAGTCACACTGTGCTGTCAGCTAGCTGGACACACAGCTAATGTTAGCTTAGCTTGTTTTATTGTTGCTGAGGTTTTTATCAGGAGCAAGTTATCCTCAGACGTCTCCTGAATACTGCAGGCTCACGGTAAGTAGTCCCTTTCACACATGCACTCTGACAACCTCCAGGAAAGTTCAAGACAGTCTGCTCCTGACGTTTGGGGGTGGGGTCTCATGAGGCCGGACATGATGTGAGTACGCCCGCAAACGGTGAACTGTTTCAACGTCGGCCCTCACAGCCAGCAGCTCCTGAGTCTCTTCCTCTCTGCAGTCTGCAGACGTCTCGTCTCGTCTCTCCTTCTTCACCCTCGGATGTTTTTAATCCTCTGGTTCTGTGTCGCTCTTCTGGTTTCACACCGGTCACATGATACAAACGTCATCGCCCCGCCCACTCGCTCACGGTGAATGTTCCTGATGTTACCTGCTGGGTTCTTCAGACATTTTTCCAGGACGCTGCAGAAACAGTCTGCGTAGAGACGAGGACATCCGTCCGTCTGTGTTCACACGTGCAGCCCACCCGGCTTGTGTTTGTCTGTCGCTGTTGCAGGCAGCGACAGACACCTTTACATGTGAAAGGCACAGGTGAGGGCTCGTAAAGGAGTACTACCGCTGCAGGTAAAAGGCATCTGCAAAGTCTGACTGCAGTTTACAAGCAAATCACCTTTTTATTGGCAAAATATCAAGATAACGAGTTTTCAAGAATCCCACAGAGGCCACACGTCGCAGTTTTTCAGCCTAAAGACGAAGAACGAACCAGAATGACGAACACGAGGCTTTAGCTGCTGTGAGCAGGTGAGGGAGGAGGAGCTACAGAAAGGTGTGATCGGTGACACAAACTACAGAAAGGTGTGATCGGTGACACAAACTACGGAAAGGTGTGATCGGTGACACAAACTACGGAAAGGTGTGATCGGTGACACAAACTACAGAAAGGTGTGATCGGTGACACAAACTACGGAAAGGTGTGATCGGTGACACAAACTACGGAAAGGTGTGATCGGTGACACAAACTACAGAAAGCTGTGATCGGTGACACAAACTACAGAAAGGTGTGATCGGTGGAACAAACTACAGAAAGGTGTGATCGGTGGAACAAACTACGGAAAGGTGTGATCGGTGACACAAACTACAGAAAGCTGTGATCGGTGACACAAACTACAGAAAGGTGTGATCGGTGGAACAAACTACAGAAAGCTGTGATCGGTGGAACAAACTACAGAAAGGTGTGATCGGTGACACAAACTACAGAAAGGTGTGATCGGTGGAACAAACTACAGAAAGGTGTGATCGGTGACACAAACTACGGAAAGGTGTGATCGGTGACACAAACTACAGAAAGGTGTGATCGGTGACACAAACTACAGAAAGGTGTGATCGGTGACACAAACTACAGAAAGCTGTGATCGGTGACACAAACTACGGAAAGGTGTGATCGGTGACACAAACTACAGAAAGCTGTGATCGGTGGATCAAACCCGCCGTCCCTTTAAACCTTTCATAAGATGTGCTTCCACGTCCTGGTGTTCCTCTTCGCGTTGGTTCCCGTCTTTAGTTTTCTGCTTCGTCTGATCACCTGATCGTGTTCACCTGGCTGCACAGCTGCACCTGGTCACCTGAGCTCAGTGCTGTGCTCTGTTTGACTCTCACCTGTGGCCTCTGCTGCCTCAGAGCTGCTGCAGTCTTTGCTCCCTTTGACTGACACTTTGTTACGTTTAGTTGAGAGAAAAATCTGAGCGTGTGCACGTAAGCAGGTACACACACAGGTACATGAACACACCACGAAGCACCTGCAGAGCCAGTGTGGAGCCTCGGCATGAACACAGACGTGTGTGTGATGTTCACACATGATGGATGTCCGCTCTGAGCTGCTGCTGATTATTCTCAGTCTGACAGCCTGTTTGTCATCCCATGAAATACATAATTCATCTTCACTTAACTGAGCCACAAGAATGGAGTGTGTGTGTGTGTGTGTGTGAGTGTGAGTGTGCGTGTGCGTGTGCGTGTGCGTGTGCGTGCGTGCCTGTGTGTGTGTGTGTGTGTATGTGTGTGCGTGTGTTACTGTACTGGTACACCAGGATGAATGGTGTGGACTTGTAGCGTCGGTGTGTGAGCAGCCTGTGTGTCCCTGAAGGCATCGTCTCCTTATACAGGCATGTTTCAGCTCTCAGACTAAAGTGCAGCAGAGACGACACATTCTTCAGTCTGCAGCTCAGAGGGAACAAACCGCAGCTCCTCTGCGCTCACGTCTCTGTCATGATCACAGAACCAGCACATATTAACTGTCATGATTAAGATGCAGACGTGTTTGGCTTCATGACATCTGGTTTATTAAAGTGGTTAGAGATGCTTTTGTTTGGATCTGACTTGTCGACGAACACTTTGATCTATTGAAATCATTTAAATAAAGTTTCTCCTGATTTTTCATCCAATCAGAAACAGGTTTGTACCAGGCGAGACCTACGGCCAAGAGTGATGTGACTGGTGTCTCACCCTGCTTAGTGATGGTTAAAGGTGGAGCTCATGGTTTAAACAACCAACGTTGGCTTGTTGGTTAAAAGGAAACAGGAAGTCATTCTTTGTCAGACCAACCATCCAAGCAGCCTCAGCCCTGAAGGCTGCAGTCAGACAGATCTCAGCCCACGTGTGAGTTAGATACAGTGAAACTGCCACTCAGCGGAGACAGACGGACAGGCGCTCCACAGCTGAAACAGAACGCCGGTAGTTGGTGTCCATCAGAGAAATCCTGGTACTGATCCGAGCTAACAGCTCATCACACTGGGCACTGGTCAGCCTGAAGGAGCTGGAGGCAGCAGGAGAGTTCATCAGACACAGCTCAGGAGGAGGAGGGAGGTTAACCAGCTGTGAGAGAGGACAGGAGATGTTAGGAACACAGGCAGGATGGAGTTTGGTTTTGGGATGTATCAGGAAGAGCAAATATTGGCGGGTTGTTTTAACCAACAAGAATAAACACAAATGATGCTGTGGTCAAACTTAAAGACGGGAACGTTTTGCTTTTGTTCTGAAGGCAGCTTGTGGATCACCAAGGCACACCTAACCCTCAAACATCAGTAGCCCTGACTGTGCTGAGTCAGTCCTTCTGTTGATGCTGTTGGAGACGTCAGAGGTTAGCACTGGGTGCTAGCCGCTCCCTCCTCACATGAAGGAGATCTCTGCTGCTGTACATTGTTCAGAAAAGGGTGACACATACCCACAGACAGGCTGCACGTACAGAGAGGGGGAGGCAGGACAACAAGAGCATGACCTATATATGACAGAGACCCCGAACAATGCTGAGCTTATCAGCCGTCTGAGCTCAGAGCAACAGCTGCAGGAGAGACAACGAGCCGACGGCTGCCACAGACCTCGGCACACTGAGGCTGTGTGGACGTCTCTTTGGAGGCTGCTGAAATATTTTAATCATTGACCTTTTTCTGAGTACAATCAGCCTCAAAGCATCGATGCAAACTGATTGGCTTAGCTGTGTTTTTAACCTCCAGGGGGCGGCAGCACAAAAGCAGAGTCCAGACATCCAGGAGGAAAAGTGAGGCTCGACCAAGTCTGAGAGTGCATCCTGCTTAGTCCGCTGCACGTACGCCAAGCCAGGAGGAGCGACGAATCCAGCGACGAAGCCAGGTGTTAGTCATTCGGATAGGCGCGTGTTCACGCCTCTCTCAAACAGACCACGCAGTCGATCACAGATTTACTGATGCAGAAATGGAGAAGATGTGCCGCATACTTTTCTCAAAGTGATCAACAGCTGACTGAGACATGTGACGAGGTGAAACCTGTTATATGTAAAAACACGGCCGCAGTAATTAAACAAGAGAAGAAGGACCGTGACGTAACAACGGACCGACTGAAGGCGTCCAAACATGTCCACTCGCTCACCACGGCTCCTCTGTCAGCAGCTATTTGTCATTTCCACAGATGAACACTTGTTGGACACTTTGGCTGAAGACTGATTACAAACACGTCTCCACAATGCAACAATACATGAGCAAGCTCATCAAACACACAGGCGAGCATGGACTATGAGTCAAACACAGGTATTTCTGGTGAGAGAGACGCTGACTGAACTAATAAGGCACCAAGCCTGGCTGTTAGCCTGGTGAGGAGCAGGCTAGCTGCACAATAAATCTCCATGGTAACCCACGTGCACGTCTCACACACTGTTCTTACACTTACTTACATGTTAGCACTGATTAGCAGCTATCTGTGTCTGTGCTCACCATACCTGCCTGTTATGTTAGCTTAGCTTGCCCACAAATGAATTAGCCTTGGCTTTAGCTTTGATAACTTGGTGTTTGCTAACCCCTCGCTCCTCTCAAGCTCCGCCCTCTTGTCTGAATATGGAGACTCCAGAAAACAAGCGGTGATTTGAACCGGTCGTCTATAAACCACCAGAACATGTCCCGTATGTCCTGATGGGATGTAAACGTATCTGCACATGAACTGTTTCATCATGACGTGCTTCAGTCTAAAGCACACACACGTCGTCCTACAGACCCGCCAGGCTCTGCGTTGTTTCCACAGGAGACAATTAAAGAGGCTGAAACAGCCTCCTGTTCAGCCTGAAAGCTTTTACACTGTCAGCTTATTATCTTTTAATTTCTGCAGTGATTGAAGCAGCACAAAGACACGCTGCTCTGTAATCAGCAGTTTGTTTTGCTCCAGCAGAGACGCCTCTGTTCTGCTCTAAGCAGATAATTGGAGAGAGGAGGGAGACACCAACAAAGACCCGAGGAGGGGAGGAGGGGGAGGAATGAGAGGAGGTGGTGGGGAGTTCAGAGACGGTCTGTAACTAATTCTGACTTTACATCTCGAGGGAAGAACCACATCGTGTTGGCTTTCTCCTTGTGACTTGTTTTCAGTCCGAATGTTCCCTCTGCTTTTTGATCAAAGTAAACACGTGCTGCAAACGGTCCGAGCCCCTGGAGGTGGAGCAACAGGTTCTGATCATAGAAGAGCACAACAAACCCACCCTCGGAAAATAACCTGCACTTCATGTTCTGCAGAGTGAACCGACAGAACAGAGAGGGATGATTAAAGGTGGAACGCTGAAGCGATGAGCCTCAGACTCACCAAACAGACAGAACCAGCAGCACGAAGAACGTCACTCTCACTACAAATCACGATTACAAAGCAGCCTGTGGCGAGCGTGTTGACACACCTGCGTTACCTGCGTGTGGGTCATAGTGAGCTGCGACATACAGACACTTTGTAGGGACACATTCTGTCCTGTCTCTGAGCTCTGCAGGCTTCAGCGCTGAGGGGACGGAGAGAGTCAGTCTGTGCAGCTGAAAGGAGGCCACGTTTCTCTGGGGGGGGGGTATATTTGGAGTCTGTTGGGGTTTATAGGACACTCGTGGAGAGCTGCACACACGTGGCCACCGCACAACTTCACGTTTCACCTGACAGGTGGGTCACACGAGGAGAGGAGACCACCTGACATCACCTCTGATCCTTTACGTTAAAAGGTGTGTGTGTGCGTGTGTGTGTGTGTGTGTGTGTGTGTGTGTGTGTGTGTCTGTGTGCGCGTGTGTGTGTGTGTGTGTGTCTGTGTGTGTGTGTGTGTGTGTGTGTGTCTGTGTGCGTGTGTGTGTGTGTCTGTGTGTGTGTGTGTCTGTGTGTGTGTCTGTGTGTGTGCGTGTGTGTCTGTGTGTGTGCGCGTGTGTGTGTGTGTGTGTCTGTGTGTGCCTGTGTGTGTGCGCGTGTGTGTGTGTGTGTGTGTGTGTGTGTGTGTGTGTGTGTGTGTGTGTGTGTGTGTGTCTGTGTGTGTGTGTGTCTGTGTGTGTGTCTGTGTGTGTGCGTGTGTGTCTGTGTGTGTGCGCGTGTGTGTGTGTGTGTGTGTGTGTGTGTGTGTGTCTGTGTGTGCCTGTGTGTGTGCGCGTGTGTGTGTGTGTGTGTGTGTGTGTGTGTGTGTGTGTGTGTGTGTCTGTGTGCGTGTGTGCGTGTGTCTGTGTGTGTGTGTGTCTGTGTGTGTGTCTGTGTGCGCGTGTGTGTGTGTGTGTGTGTGTCTGTGTGTGCGTGTGTGCGTGTGTCTGTGTGTGTGTGTGTCTGTGTGTGTGTCTGTGTGTGTGCGTGTGTGTGCGTGTGTGCGCGTGTGTGTGTGTGTGTGTGTGTGTGTGTGTGTGTGTGTGTGTCTGTGTGTGCCTGTGTGTGTGTGTGTGTGTGTGTGTGTGTGTGTGTGTGTGTGTGTGTGTGTGTCTGTGTGTGTGTGTGTCTGTGTGTGTGTCTGTGTGTGTGCGTGTGTGTCTGTGTGTGTGCGCGTGTGTGTGTGTGTGTGTGTGTGTGTGTGTGTGTGTGTCTGTGTGTGCCTGTGTGTGTGCGCGTGTGTGTGTGTGTGTGTGTGTGTGTGTGTGTGTGTGTGTGTCTGTGTGTCTGTGTGTGCGTGTGTGTGTGCGTGTACTTGATGATCCATCAGGCATGTTAACGGCCTCTCCTCCAGTAAGTGGACCTCAGCTGAACCGTGCTGTCACAGAGCAAACACACACTGACACTGCAGATAATAATCATTAACTACAGCAGGAACGTTCCAGAAACACGGCTCAGACTCAACATTCGGCCGTAGACCGAACACAGATGAAAAGCTGCTCAGTTTGGGGGACAGTATGCCGAGATGTCTTTAGTGTCTGCCGTCCTGACGCAGACGTGAAGAACACTTTAATATTTAACTCTTTAATCATCATGTAGCTTCACAGGAGAGCTGCAGCCAGGTTACACAGAATACATGGTGCACTGCACACCTGTGGACGTCTGCTCCGTCCTGTGCGTTTCAATAAATGTGTGTTCACATTCAAAGTGTCTGAGATGTTTTTTCTAACACAGGTGTGAACGCTGCAGACGCTGCAGGAAGAGGTGGGGGGGGCAGAGACGACACGACTTTGTTCTGAGTCTGTTTGTCACAAAGATCAAAGTCAGCGTTTCTCTGCAGCACCTGAAGCAGGTGTCGGTGTCACCTGAGAACACCTGTCAGTTTCCTGTTGGTACAGTCCACTCCTCAGTCTGGATCTCTGTAAGAGGAGAGCATGCTGGGAAATGATTGATTACATTAACTTTATTAAAGCTGAAGGAAGTTATTGATCCCTGATCAAGCCACAGCTGTGAACAGTGAACAGTTCTGATTCGCTCACAGTGGATCCACCAGCCGAGGAGCTTCTGCAGGAAATAAAAGTGAAGAAGAAGAAGAAGCTGGGAGGAATGTGACAGGAAGTGAAGATAATCATGAGGAGTAAAAGATCTGACATGTGATTCACTCACTTCATGCGTCACTAACTGACAGGATTAATTATGATGCATCGCTGTCAGAGCAGCGTTCAGAGACAACCTGAAGTTCTGTATGGACAGTGAGCCAGTACAGTCCAGTGGTTCCAACCTACGGGTCAGGCCCTCCAAAGGGTCAGCGGGTCCATCTGAGGGGTCGTCAGATGTCTGACCTCTGAGCTCATGATCAGTTCATGAAACCAGGTGAAAACATCCCGCCTCTGAGACAGGACCCTGTTTGACCTAGAAAAGGTTTGTGCGACACTTTACAAGCTTCATGTGTTTTTATGTGAAACATCAAAGAAGCCTGAAAAATGTTGAAAGACCTCGTGTGACCTTTATGAAGCGTTAAACTGATCATCAATTATTCAGACAGAATGAATCTTTAAACATCAGTGTTCTTTGTTTTGTGGTTTTCCTCTGACTTTGTCGAGTTCATTATTTTCTTCAGTAACATATTGATTGTTCATCATTAAAATCTAATGTGTAGTTAATATGGACGTATAACAAACAGCGCCTGCTGTCTGTCGGTGCTCTGCTCACAGCAGCTGGAGAGCAAACAGCCTCTTCTGTGTAAAATAAACCTCCTGACTTCCTGCAGTAATCATTAAGCTGTGAGTAAAAACTGACTCAGGAGAGAAACACAGACGTGCTGCTGAGTTCTGGTCCGGTTTAGTTGCTGCTGCACGCCCTGCTCAGAACCGCAATGCAGATCCATAAATTTCCCAAACGAGCTCCGGCTCTGCTGAGCTTCTCTCTTCTGCTGTTTTAAACGTGAGCCCTCTTTAAACACTCTGTGCTCTCAGTGATGAACAGGTTCAAACAGGAGATGTGTTCATCCTGCAGCAGTGAAACAGGCTGTTATGGCTGCAGCGTAGTCCTTGTGTCGTTTCCACTGACAGGCTCAGATTGTTATTCTAAGTGTGTGACAACATGACAGAAAGGATCCCTACAGAGATAGACCTTTTTGTTACAGAGGAAGATGATTGTTTTAACCACACACAGACGTTACATCGCTCTCTCCACACACACCAGACTCCATTCATAAAAACAGTGATTTAAGCTCACAGGACACAGGAGCTGTGTTGTTCTCCTGCCCTTATTTATCAGTTTGTTTTGTTACTGTGTGACTTCAGTGTTTAGTTTGTATCCAACACAGTGTCCATGTAACACACAATAACACAAACAAACCAACAACAGCTCCTGTGTTCTGTGACGTAAAATCACTGTTTTTGTCAATGGAGTCTGGTGTGTTTTTAAAACGTCTTCCTCTGTGACACCACTGCAGAGAGGATCTCTACAGAGATGTGACATGATGATCAGACTGGAGGCCCACGTTGCAGCCATCACATCCTGTCTCACTGCTGCAGGCTGCAGACACCTGCTGGAGACACCTGAAGCTCCTTTCAGTCATTTAGACTCCAGGTTATGTTCACATCAGGCCCAGGTTTAGCTTCATGAGCTTTTGACATTCTACAGGCTCTCTGTGACCTTTGACCTCTCTTTGGTCCACACCTTTGAGCATAAAGAAATCAAGCTTGTTTGAATGATGTCACTTCCTGCTGCGGAGTACCCTCACATCATCAGCACATGTAAAAGAAGAACAGCGACCCAGCATGGATTTTAAATGTTTAATATTCCAAAAATACTTCAGTTTTGGCTTCTTAGTACATAAACCACCTGATCTGCTCCTCTATGAATACAGTGTCGCTCTCTACGAATACAGTGTCGCTCTCTACTGTCTGTTAGGAAATAAAAGTGCAAAGTGGTGGAGCCTCATCCCTCGGCCACCACGCAGAGGAAGGCTACTTCAACGCTCCAAGAACAGTCGAACACGTCAGAGCACTGCTGTCTGTTTGAACAACCACAGAGCAGCGGGAACACGGGACCCCAGCCTCGTGCAAAACCAAACATGTCTCCACAGAGGAGACTCCTGCAGCTCAGGAGCTCCTTCAGCAGAGAGGAGCAGGCCAGCCCGCTCCTCCTCCTCCTGCTGAAGATCTGAAGTCATTTCAAGTTTATTTAGTCTTTTTGGTTAGTGTGTTTTAAATCCTGCAGCCTCATCATTCAGCAGCTTCACAGCGTCAAACAGCTTTCATCCAAACCGGAAGTAAAAGAAAACCTCACTGCAGAGTGAACAGAGTCCTCAGCTCGTGTTACCGCTTCTTCTTCTGCTTCAGGGACTTCCTCCTCTTCAGGATCATCTCATACAGTTTGTCCATGCCCTCGTGCAGCCCCTCACCTATGATCGCGCACGCGGGTTGGATGTGGTAGGTGGTGGAGGGGGTGAGCTCATGCAGGGCCAGCTGCTTCTCGATGTCCGCCACCGGCAGGGACTTGGGCAGGTCCTGCTTGTTGGCGATGACGAGCAGTGGGGTTCCCTGGTTCTCCGCGAACTTAGTCACTTTGTGCAGCTCGGTTTTGGCCTCCTCGAGCCGGTCCACGTCCACAGAGTCCACCACGTAGATGATCCCGTCCGTGCAGCGACTGTAGGACTTCCACAGCGGCCTCAGCTTCTCCTGCCCCCCCACGTCCCAGAAGTGGCAGCTGATGCCCTTCGCGGTCCCGTTACTGAGCCGGATCTTCTCCGTGTTGAAGCCGATCGTCGGGACCGTGTTGACGAATTCATTAAACTTGAGTCTGTAGAGGACGGTGGTCTTCCCCGCAGAGTCCAGACCCAGCATGACGATGTGCAGAGACTGGAAGGCGGAGATGTTGGAGAAGCTGTTGCCCATTTTTAGAATCCTCCCTGTCCGTTACTGAATCAGCTGACGTCCTCAGATCACGCGCATTAATCCCTGTGATGAAGGTGTAAATCCCTCAGGTGCAGATGAGGTCTCGCGCAGGCCCCTGGCGCTCCGGGAGACGTATCGGCTCCGCTGTGGCCCTCAGCGTCAGCGGGGGACGCGGTGCGCCTCGGCAGGACGCAGCGCGCCGTTCATTAGTATTCTCCTCACGCGCTCACATCCATTTGGCGACGAGTAAGCTCCACAGTGAAAACACTCAGGACGGAGAGGACGGAGTGATCACAACCTGCACGTGCCTGAAAACCTGCTCCGGGTCCTGTGCGGTGCTCTCAGCGTCACACTGTCTCTGCGCACAATCACACTCGGCTGTCTGCCCTCGCGCTGCTCCGGTGATCAAACCGGGAGAATACCGTCCTCAGAGTGTCCACAGCTCGGCTCCCGGTCCACGCTCCTGTCCTCGCGCCGCTGCAGCTGCTCTGATGTGAGGCTCAAAACACAAGACCGCAAAACAAGAGGCGGCCCCGCATCGCTCCACCCCGCCGGGACATGTGCCAATGAGGCAGCGAGCGTCCTCACGAGCTGCTGAGCTGATCCCGACACACACACACACACAACCACACAACCACACACACAAAGGTTAATCCAAACTTCTTCACCTGTTTCATGTTGGAACAAAAGAAAAATCTGTTTAATTTTTGTTTATTTTATTTAAAATGTGAAAGAAAAACACAAATCTAATAAAACATCGACCGTGTGTGTGTGTGTGTCTTTAACAAAGTGAGCACTATCACGGTGATCTTTAATCATGGACAGCTGCGCCACCTGCTGGTTCGAGTGAGCAGGCGCAGGTGTTCAGGCTCTGAGGACAAACTAAATGTGCTGCAGCCTGAACAAACATGAATCCACTCTGCTCCTTTACACTGATTTCTACCTGTTTCCAGAGAGGAGGAGGGGCTCAGTGAGGGCCTTTATGACGTCATCTGATCTATTGATCAACACATTGATCCATATCTTCCTCCCCACAGCACAGACGGTGCAAACATAATCAGAGAGGTCGAACTCGTCCATCTTTGTTGCTCGAGCTGCAGACTCGTGTGAAACTTCAGTGCAGAATGTCTCAAACAGCAGAAGGACAATGTAACGAGTGAGCTACATGCTAATATGCTAATGATAGCAGCCAACATTAGAGCAGACAAACACGATGTTTTAACACTTTGATATATTGATGGTGTGGGGAAATACACAGGTTTGACTAAGCTACCTTGTACAGGTACGATTGTTATTTCAAGTTTCTGATTGGATGATCGCTGGTGGAGGGCGGGGCTTAGCTTGACTAGTTTTACGAGGAAGTGGATAAATACTTTAATCTGTAAAGTAACTAAAGCTGTTGGACGGCTCGAGTAAAAAGTACATTCTGAAATAAGGAGGAGTTTAAATTAACGACAGAGTCACCTGTAAACTGTTAGCATGTCAGAGTCTACAAACAGGACTGAGCTCACGCGGCCTGCGGGCGCTCACGCGGCCTGCGGGCGCTCACGCGGCCTGCGGGCGCTCACGCGGCCTGCGGGCGCTCACGCGGCCTGCGGGCGCTCACGTGTTGTTGCTGAATGCTGCTAAACGTGACATAGTGTCAGCAGGACTCCTGAGTGTCTCTCAGCGTCTCAATAGATAATAATAATAATAATAATAATAGATATAATGGATATAATGAAGGTTAAACACAATGAAATGTAAAGTGCTCATAGATAAATATCCACCGCTGCTCATGAGCTCGTCTGATGTGAGACACTCACATAAATCACAGACTGAGCCTTTAATAATAACATGATCCAGTTTATGCTGTTCTACCTTCAGCCACTAGATGGCGATCTCTAACAACCAAAGACCTGTTCAGTGTTTTCCTCCCACATTCACCGACAGATGTGACACGAACAGAGAAGAGCAAACAGCTGCGTGTCCTGACAGAGGATGGAGATAACATCACACTCAATGACTGAAGAGGTCTGAGCATGTTCACACACACACACACACACACACACACACACACACACACACACACACACACACACACACACACACACACATTTCCAGGAAGTGTCTGTGTTGCATGTGCACACACGTTCAGCCTCCTCAGTCTCTCTTCATCACTATTCCAGAGAGGATACCTGCAGCACCTCTCCTCCCTCCGTCTACAAATAAATACACAAACACACACACACACACACATTTCAGTCGGTGTGTGTGTGTTTGTATTTATCGGACTGCTCTCGCTCCCTGCAGCCTGATTGGTTTCCTGGATGTCATCACGGCGGCTGCAGAGGAGGCTGCACATAAATAAGCTCTGTTTACCGTCTTCAGCATCTCCCTGCTGTATATTGGAGGATATTGTTGTCTTCACAGGACCTCAGAGGAGCCATTAACCTCCACCCACTGCTGCGAGGTGGATGAACAGACAAACAGGAGCGCTGATGGCAGAGGAAGCACGGACTGGTGTGGAGTCTGTGGGAAACACAGACAGATGTTTTATTCATTTAAAGGATGAGGATGAACTTTCTATTTCCTCCCCCGATTCAAACTTTCACCAAATTACGGATGAGCTCGGAGCGCGGAAGCATCCAGTGACTCAAACCAAATCTAGACGCTAATTTCCCTGTTAGCAGCTAGCATGCTAAAGGCTGCAGGACGTTAGATCTTAAAATGTTTTTATTGGAAAGCAAAAGTACAGTTTCTGTCTGTACACGAAAATGGCTCCGAGCTAATGTTTGTTAGCTAGCCAGCAACAGCAGGTGTGTTCATGTCTCAGCTGTGACACCAGGCCACTGATGCTCTGTCACAGTTTGGTCATACTCAGGCAACAAGAATCCAACGTCCAGTCGAGATTCACTTCAATTCATGTATTTAAAGTTTACGCAAACGTCCATGTTACCATGCTGCCTCTCGTTGCCCTGACGACCAGCTCCAGCTCCTCCATAAAGAGCTTTTTCAATGTGATGCTTCCTGCAGGTTCGTCTGACGATATAAAACACACGTTCAAGCAGCCTTGACAGGACCAGTGTTCTTCCATGTCTTTGCTTTGAGTAGCTTGGACTGTTTAATGTTGAATAACTAATGAATGAATAATGAAGGAAGATGAAATCCATTCAGGATTTAAACAGGTCAAAGTTCATGTCAGAGCCGGTCTGTCTGAGCACTTCAAATTGTGATCAGCACGATGTCTCTGCATCACATCCACGCCGGCCTAATGACCTGTAAGTGTTTTCTGGAGCTGGAAGCTTTTTTCCTTCGTTTTGACAGAACAGAGAGAAGTGGAGCGCTGCCTCTGAGGAAGTGATGCAATGAGGTGTTTGTGTGTGAAATCATGTGAATTGACTGCAGGCCGGCGTGTTCAGGCTGAGCTCACTTCAATCAGGAAGTCAGATTTCATTCAGACTCAAAATGAAACATATCAGGAAATGTTCTCCATCCGGAACCTCCATCTATTTTCCCCCTGAGGGAGGATATCCCAGCATGCACTGGGACAGAAAAGCAGACACAAGTAACTAATAGAAACATTTATTTTTCCTGCTGAAAGATTCTCTCTGAGCTCCCTGAGAGTATCGTGATCTGAACAGGTGTTATAAAGTTTATTCCGGATCAGAATAATCTGGATTTCTTTTGCTATCCAGGATCAGCGGATCCATCTTACCTATGAGCGACATCGGATTAGATCAACCGGATCCACAAACCGTTTGTTTTATTTGGGGGATTATTTTATGCAGACATATCGCTGGTGGTACAAACCTGTCGAGGACTGAATAAAATACTTCAGCTGTGATTTATTATCTGCAGGTTTTTAATAAAGGCCCAAAGAAAAACAACATAAAACACTTCTCGCCCTGTGGGAGGAAGTTTCAGCCTGAGAGCAGACACACAATGCAGACACACACTGCAGACACACACTGCAGACACACAGTGAAGACACACAGTGCAGACACGCACGCTGCAGACACGCACGCTGCAGACACACACATGCTGCAGACACACGCTGCAGACACACACATGCTGCAGACACGCACACTGCAGACACACTGTGCAGACACACACTGCAGACACACACATGCTGCAGACACGCATGCTGCAGACACACACTGCAGACGCACACTGCAGACACACACTGCAGACACATAGTGCAGACACGCACGCTCTGCAGCGTGTATCTGCAGTGTGCGTCTGCAGCGTGTATCTGCTATCAGGCTGAAACTTCCTCCCCCATAGCGAGAAGTGTTTTATGGTTGTTTTTCTTTGGGCCTTTATTAAAAACCTTCGTGCAGATACACGCTGCAGCCACACACTGCAGACACACAGTGCAGACACACAGTGCAGACACGCACGCTGCAGACACACACATGCTGCAGACACACAGTGCAGACACACAGTGCAGACACACAGTGCAGACACGCACGCTGCAGACACACACATGCTGCAGACACACGCTGCAGACACACACATGCTGCAGACACGCACACTGCAGACGCACGCTGCAGACACACGCTGCAGACACACACACGCTGCAGACACGCACGCTGCAGACGCACGCTGCAGACACACGCTGCAGACACACGCTGCAGACACACTGTGCAGACCTGCGACACTTCTTCATCTGATCTGAATGTTAACATGTGATCAGCCTGCAGGAGGTCGCTGACAGAGCTGATTGCTGCTGCTGGAGTTTATCAGAACTGATGAACCACTGAGCTCGTCTTTATGTCTCCTTCAACCTGCTTCACGGAGATAAAAGCATCTCTGTCACTGGATGCGTGTGTGCTGGTGAAACAGCAGCCAACAGGACTGATCACCTCCCTGAAGAAAGAGTGTGGACTCAGGAAAGCCCTCACATAAAACAGAGGTGTGGCTGTAAATCTACTATCATGCTGCACATATGAACTCAAAGTGCTTTTGATAGAAGCACGATGTCGATTTTGTATGTTTCTATGTTTGCAAGCACAAACAAGGGAGCAGATTTGTCCCTCGTCCAAAGCTAGTTTCTGATGTTTGCATGAATCTGTTATGTAATGTGTCGTCCTCAGATCTCAGCAGCTTCATTTTCAAAACGTTTATCGTTAAGATCCTGCGGAGGTAAAAACAACTCAGAGGAAGTTGGAATCGACGTCCACCTGTTGACTTCTGCTTTTCATGAACCCGTCAGACAAACATCTGCTCACTGCAGCATCACAGCAGGAATTCATCACCTCCATGAGGACAAACGGCCTGTTTGGAGTCGGCTCTGCTGACGCACACAGCAGATTTCAAACGCAGCAGCAGCGACGGCTCATAGTGGTCTCCCTGCAGCCTGACAGAGCTGTCTGTGGATGTTTGCAGAGAGGGAGACTCAGTGAGCAGTGAGCTCCGGTCATCAACACCTCCTGCAGGAGGCGAAGGAGAAGCACTGACTGAAAACTGACCATCTGCAGGTCACAGCAGCGTCTCTCAATGTCTGAGTTATTCTCAACATGTTTTTAGGTGATGGAATAAAGAGCCAGCAGCCACCATGAACATGTTAGCTAAATGAAACCTTGACTGAACTCAACAAACTGCAGCTGTTTGATGTGAAACACGTTCTCCGTGTGTGTCCTCACAGACGTGTAACTAAGGCGCCGCTTTAGGAGAAGGTCCTGTGGGTCGCAGAGCGCAACGACAAAGTGGTGGTGCAGGTTGGAGAACTTCATGCACACATTCATCAGGTTTGCTATCTTAGCTGAGCATATTAGCATGCTAACATTAGCTAGTTAGCACTAGCTGAGGCGGATGGAATGTCATTATGATGATATGTGTTCATGACAACGCTAAAGTCTGAGCGTGATGATGGTGCGAGATGAACGAAACAATCAGCCGTTAAAAACAAACATGCTAACCTGATGGTTGGTCAGAGTCAGAGGGACTCATGGAGGATTCACGCCCGAGAGCTGCGCTGCTAGCGTGGCTAAAGATTCACCTGCTTCCAGAAACAGTGCTGCTGTTGCTCTGCTGTCCGTCACAGAGTGAGTTGAGTTTCTGTTTGTTTTGAGTGAAGTGATCCTTTAAGAATGAGACCTGCAGCAGTGGACGAGAAGAAGCGATGAGACGCAGACAGAGAAAACATGTTTCCTTCACCTGACGACTCACAGATGTTCCCTTCACTCCATCATTTGTCTTTAATGTCTTTCAGTCATTACCTCTGCCTCTCACTGTCTCTCTCTCACACACACACAGACACACAGACACACACACACACACACACACACACACACAGGTTGCTATGGTGATTAGCATGCTGTGCTCTGGAGGTTGAGTGTGTTGGTTGGCGCGGCGGTCGCTCCGCCTCCTCCAGCAGCTCATATTAATAAACCAGTTTTTGTTTGTGCCTGTTGAACGCAGCGTGAGATGTTTACTGACTCTGAAATGGATCCTAATGAGAGAGGGAGGAAGAGGAGGGTGTGGGCGAGACGGAGAGAGAGGGAGGGGGGGTCTGATGACTGAAAAACAACCTGAAGAGGCTGCGAGCAGAAAGGAGGAAGCAGGAGCAGAGTGAACGCCTGAAAGCAAATGATTATTGTTCTGTCTGTTTGTGTCAGACTCGTGTCGTTCGTCTTCGTCGTGGAGCCGCCCAGCCTTTAAAAAGAGCTCCTCTGAGTTTGGTGCACATTCAGGCAGAGTCAGGGGAGCCTGCAGAGGAGACAGATCAACAGACTGAGGGTCTGAGGTGAGAGGAATTTAGCATCCAGCGGGACATTACTCCCATCTTTAGATAATAGCATGAACACACTTCCTCTCTGCTTGGTGTCACTCAGAGTCCAGAGATATCATACATCCAACGTATTCTACCCTCCATCCTACAAACACTCTAACATAAGACAAACGATCCACACTTCTGCTCCTCTGTTTTCTTTCTGCGTGTTTTCGTGCTGATGAAACGTCCTTATCTCTGCAAACCAAACCTCCTTGAAATAAAGCAGGCTTTAAACAGACCAGGTTTCCAAGGAGACAAGCGGCGACGTCACACTCAGAGCAGTGAGAGAGAGGAATAAGGAGAGAGCTGGACACAGGCGTCTGGCAGGTGAACAATTCTGTCAATCATACTGACAGTCCTGACAGCTGTGAGAGCTCCACGTCCTCTTCTCCACGCTGAGTCCTACAAACCCAACAAAGGTCCGACACCGTGTCTCTGCGGAGACTCTGTCCTCAGACAGGCGGTGCTCTCTGAGAACGACTCCTCTGCATGGCCTCAGCGTTCAGGCTGTTAAAGTTACACCCTGCAGGTGTGAATGCTTCAATAGAATAATGTTTCACATGAAGCTGCCGTGACTTTGACTCGAGTCCATCGGGAGTGAAGGTGCATGTAGTTTTATTAAGCTGCAGAGGTCGGAGGTCCATTGTACATCAGGACCACATGGCAGCATGGAAACACGTGTAATAGAAATTGCTAACATGCTAACATGCTAACATGCTAAGGTAAGATGATGAACTTGGTAAACATCCCGGCTGCTAAACAGCAGCATGTTAGCATTGGTGCTGGGATCATGTTAGCGAGCTGATGTTAGCATGAAGCTCAAACCGTCTGACGCAGGATCAGCTGCAAACAGAACACATCACCTGTACCTGCTGTTTCTGTGGGAGATTCTGGTGCACCTGTGTGTCAGGTAAACATGGAGCTCTCTGTGGCCTCCTGATTGTTAGCACTCTTATCTCCACCAGACCCACGATCAGAGTGTGTTCAGTGCACACACACTCACAAAGGGTTAAGTGAGTGGACTGTGGAGAGACACACACACACACACACACACACACACACGGGGGGGGGTTGGTTTGGGGAGGGGGCTTGGTGCTAAGTACACAGAGAGAGTCGGCCTCTCTGCCAGGTTTCGATCTCGCTCACGTCCTCAGAGAACAAACACTCGTCTGTTTCTGTCACATGAACATCTCACCTGTTCGATTCAGCGTGTTTTCACGCTGAGGGACGTGTTGGTGCTGCAGTCACAGAACGATGATCCTAACATGCTGCGTGATCTCGTGGCAGGAGCTGAGCGTGGCTGAAAATAAAACATACTGTTTGAAGAACTTGACTTCGGTTCAGTCTTGATGCATGTACTGGGTTCCTTTCCGCTGCTTGCTGTGGACGATGGATCGACCTCTTTGCTTCATAAAGTGACAGACGAGAATCTGTTCCCTCGTGTGTTCTGACTCTCCTCCTCGCGCTCCTCTGCAGCTGGAACAAGTTTAAACAAGTTTCAGAGGAGACAAGACTTTACAAAACCCCGTTAGACTGTCCTCCAGACGAAGACAAGAGGGAGCGGCGTGTGTGTGTGTGTGTGTGTTAAGAGACAGAAGAAACACAGTTTCATTAAGCGTCTCAGGTCGAGTGTTTAACTCAGACGTCGACCTTCTCTCTGCCCGGCTCGTATCTGAACAGTGAAGTGACGCTCGAGATCAAATGTGACTCAGATTACACGGAGCGTCTTCAGCCGTCAGAGCCGTCAGAGCTCAGCTGTAGTTTGAGTGACATGGTGTCGCAGCTCGACGGGATTCATCCTTTCACCGCTCTGTTTGTGTTCATCAGTGGGGAAAACCAGAGAGAATAAAATGCAAATATGGAGAAAGCTTAGTGACGAGCGGCGCAGATAAATGTCAGAGCTGAATTTATATTTGAATGTTCTTCATGTGGTCAGGCGTATGTGGACACTTTTATCTGCCTTTCCTGCTTCTCACTTTTTACTTCCATTAAGGGAAATCACAAGGCTGCAATCATACACTGTATTAATGAATATCATACGTCCAGCAGGGGGCGACTCCTCTGGTCAGTCTATGAGAACATGCTCCTCCTCCTCTCCTGATGTATTCCCTCAGTAAACATGTTCCTCATGACTTTATGGTCTCAGTCTCTAGTTTCTTCTTCAACACAGCATGATGTTCATTTAATCACTGATGCTCCCATTGAGAGTCACACAGACCAGGAAGAGGGGGGGAGTTACTCATAGGGGCTACCTATGAGTGACAGGTTGTTACCACAGCAACCTGAAAAACGTCTTGTTAACGTTCAGTTGTTGTTGTTGTTGTTGTTTGTAGCTAGCCAACATTAGCATTAGCATCCACATCATAAAGTCATGAAGCCAGAGTTAGCAGTTACCCTGCTGAGCCCTTCGCTCTGCTCGGCCACATACGGTCACTTCTGACATCACAAACAAAAACGGCGTCGACCAAATGACCAAACTGAAGGCTTTCAAATGTTAATGCTCAAACTGTGACGTAACTACAGCCGCTTCTAACAGTGACCAGGCGTTATTCCCACGTCTTTGTTCATGCTGCTGAGGTCGGCTACAGTACAGGGTCACAGCATCTGCATGACCTCCTGAGGTCATGTGACCTGACAGCATCACACCCACCACAGAGACCAGATCAAACGATTGGACACCGTTCTCTTCTCAGTGTGCAGATCATTTCCTGACCTGAGACTGACTCGGATTGTAAAGTCAATCTTCAGGCTGCTGCGAGTTACACTTTGTATTCTGAGGCAGAATTCATTAACATTCCATTTCCTGTCCACCTTCTTCAACAGGTGCAGAAACCTCTCACTCAGATAAGTGTCGAGGAGTAAAAGAGAAGAAGAGTGCACGGCCGCTCTGCTTCTCTGGGGAGCTGTGATTTCCTGCTTCATGCTCGGTCACCACAAAGGGCCAAATTTAGCAACAGCTTTATGGAAATGGAAATATATCACAGAGCGAGCGGGAGCAGAGAGGGAGCAGAGACGGAGCAGAGAGGGAGCAGAGACGGAGCAGAGACGGAGCAGAGAGAGAGCAGAGAGGGAGCAGAGAGGGAGCAGAGAGGGACCAGAGAGGGAGCAGAGAGGGAGCAGAGAGGGAGCAGAGACGGAGCAGAGAGGGAGCAGAGAGGGAGCAGAGACGGAGCAGAGAGGGAGCAGAGACGGAGCAGAGACGGAGCAGAGAGAGAGCAGAGAGGGAGCAGAGAGGGAGCAGAGAGGGACCAGAGAGGGAGCAGAGAGGGAGCAGAGAGGGAGCAGAGACGGAGCAGAGAGGGAGCAGAGACGGAGCAGAGACGGAGCAGAGAGAGAGCAGAGACGGAGCAGAGAGAGAGCAGAGAGGGAGCAGAGACGGAGCAGAGAGAGAGCAGAGACGGAGCAGAGAGAGACCAGAGAGGGAGCAGAGAGGGAGCAGAGAGGGAGCAGAGAGAGAGCAGAGACGGAGCAGAGAGAGAGCAGAGAGGGAGCAGAAAGGGAGCAGAGAGAGAGCAGAGACGGACCAGAGACGGAGCAGAGAGGGAGCAGAGACGGAGCAGAGACGGAGCAGAGAGGGAGCAGAGAGGGAGCAGAGAGAGAGCAGAGAGGGAGCAGAGAGAGAGCAGAGACGGACCAGAGAGGGAGCAGAGAGGGAGCAGAGAGAGAGCAGAGACGGACCAGAGACGGAGCAGAGAGGGAGCAGAGACGGAGCAGAGACGGAGCAGAGAGGGAGCAGAGAGAGAGCAGAGAGGGAGCAGAGAGAGAGCAGAGACGGACCAGAGAGGGAGCAGAGAGGGAGCAGAGACGGAGCAGAGACGGAGCAGAGAGGGAGCAGAGAGGGAGCAGAGAGAGAGCAGAGAGGGAGCAGAGAGAGAGCAGAGACGGAGCAGAGACGGAGCAGAGAGGGAGCAGAGAGAGAGCAGAGACGGAGCAGAGAGAGAGCAGAGAGAGAGCAGAGAGGGAGCAGAGACGGAGCAGAGAGAGAGCAGAGAGGGAGCAGAGAGGGAGCAGAGACGGAGCAGAGAGGGAGCAGAGACGGAGCAGAGAGAGAGCAGAGACGGAGCAGAGAGAGAGCAAAGAGGGAGCAGAGAGGGAGCAGAGAGGGAGCAGAGACGGAGAGAGAGAGCAAAGAGGGAGAGAGAGAGCAGAGAGGGAGCAGAGACGGAGAGAGAGAGACCAGAGAGGGAGCAGAGAGGGAGCAGAGAGGGAGCAGAGACGGAGCAGAGAGAGAGCAGAGACGGAGCAGAGAGAGAGCAGAGAGGGAGCAGAGAGGGAGCAGAGAGGGAGCAGAGAGAGAGCAGAGACGGAGCAGAGAGGGAGCAGAGAGGGAGCAGAGACGGAGCAGAGAGAGAGCAGAGACGGAGCAGAGAGAGAGCAGAGACGGAGCAGAGAGAGAGCAGAGAGGGAGCAGAGACGGAGCAGAGAGAGAGCAGAGACGGAGCAGAGAGAGAGCAAAGAGGGAGCAGAGAGGGAGCAGAGAGAGAGCAGAGACGGAGCAGAGACGGAGCAGAGAGGGAGCAGAGACGGAGCAGAGAGGGAGCAGAGAGGGAGCAGAGACGGAGCAGAGACGGAGCAGAGAGAGAGCAGAGACGGAGCAGAGAGGGAGCAGAGAGAGAGCAGAGAGGGAGCAGAGAGGGAGCAGAGAGGGAGAGGAGAGGGAGCAGAGAGAGACCAGAGACGGAGCAGAGAGGGAGCAGAGAGGGAGAGGAGAGGGAGCAGAGAGAGACCAGAGAGGGAGCAGAGAGAGACCAGAGAGGGAGCAGAGAGGGAGCAGAGAGAGAGCAGAGACGGAGCAGAGAGAGACCAGAGAGGGAGCAGAGAGAGAGCAGAGACGGAGCAGAGAGAGACCAGAGAGGGAGCAGAGAGAGAGCAGAGAGGGAGCAGAGAGAGAGCAGAGAGAGACCAGAGAGAGACCAGAGAGGGAGCAGAGAGGGAGCAGAGAGAGAGCAGAGACGGAGCAGAGAGAGACCAGAGAGGGAGCAGAGAGAGAGCAGAGAGGGAGCAGAGAGAGACCAGAGAGGGAGCAGAGAGAGAGCAGAGACGGAGCAGAGAGAGACCAAAGAGGGAGCAGAGAGGGAGCAGAGAGGGAGCAGAGAGAGACCAGAGAGGGAGCAGAGAGAGAGCAGAGAGGGAGCAGAGAGAGACCAGAGAGGGAGCAGAGAGAGAGCAGAGACGGAGCAGAGAGAGACCAAAGAGGGAGCAGAGAGGGAGCAGAGAGGGAGCAGAGACGGAGCAGAGAGGGAGCAGAGAGAGAGCAGAGAGGGAGCAGAGAGAGAGCAGAGAGAGAGCAGAGACGGAGCAGAGAGGGAGCAGAGAGGGAGAGGAGAGGGAGCAGAGAGGGAGCAGAGAGGGAGCAGAGAGAGACCAGAGAGGGAGCAGAGAGGGAGCAGAGAGGGAGCAGAGAGGAAGCAGAGAGGGAGAGGAGAGGGAGCAGAGAGGGAGAGGAGAGAGACCAGAGAGGGAGCAAAGAGGGAGCAGAGAGAGAGCAGAGACGGAGCAGAGACGGAGCAGAGAGGGAGCAGAGACGGAGCAGAGAGGGAGCAGAGAGGGAGCAGAGACGGAGCAGAGACGGAGCAGAGAGAGAGCAGAGACGGAGCAGAGAGAGACCAGAGAGGGAGCAGAGAGGAAGCAGAGAGGGAGCAGAGAGGAAGCAGAGAGGGAGAGGAGAGGGAGCAGAGAGGGAGAGGAGAGAGACCAGAGAGGGAGCAAAGAGGGAGCAGAGAGGGAGCAGAGAGAGAGCAGAGAGAGAGCAGAGACGGAGCAGAGACGGAGCAGAGAGGGAGCAGAGACGGAGCAGAGAGGGAGCAGAGAGGGAGCAGAGACGGAGCAGAGACGGAGCAGAGAGAGAGCAGAGACGGAGCAGAGAGGGAGCAGAGAGAGAGCAGAGAGGGAGCAGAGAGGGAGCAGAGAGGGAGCAGAGAGGGAGAGGAGAGGGAGCAGAGAGAGAGCAGAGACGGAGCAGAGAGGGAGCAGAGAGGGAGAGGAGAGGGAGCAGAGAGAGACCAGAGAGGGAGCAGAGAGGGAGCAGAGAGAGAGCAGAGACGGAGCAGAGAGAGACCAGAGAGGGAGCAGAGAGGGAGCAGAGAGGGAGCAGAGAGAGACCAGAGAGGGAGCAGAGAGAGACCAGAGAGGGAGCAGAGAGAGAGCAGAGACGGAGCAGAGAGAGACCAAAGAGGGAGCAGAGAGGGAGCAGAGAGGGAGAGGAGAGGGAGCAGAGAGAGAGCAGAGACGGAGCAGAGAGGGAGCAGAGAGGGAGCAGAGACGGAGCAGAGAGGGAGCAGAGAGAGAGCAGAGAGGGAGCAGAGAGAGACCAGAGAGGGAGCAGAGAGAGAGCAGAGACGGAGCAGAGAGAGACCAAAGAGGGAGCAGAGAGGGAGAGGAGAGGGAGCAGAGAGAGAGCAGAGACGGAGCAGAGAGGGAGCAGAGAGGGAGCAGAGAGAGAGCAGAGAGGGAGCAGAGAGAGACCAGAGAGGGAGCAGAGACGGAGCAGAGAGAGACCAGAGAGGGAGCAGAGACGGAGAGAGAGAGCAGAGAGGGAGCAGAGAGAGAGCAGAGAGAGAGCAGAGACGGAGCAGAGAGGGAGCAGAGAGGGAGAGGAGAGGGAGCAGAGAGGGAGCAGAGAGGGAGCAGAGAGAGAGCAGAGACGGAGCAGAGAGGAAGCAGAGAGGGAGAGGAGAGGGAGCAGAGAGGGAGAGGAGAGAGACCAGAGAGGGAGCAGAGAGGGAGCAGAGAGGGAGAGGAGAGGGAGCAGAGAGGGAGCAGAGAGAGACCAGAGAGGGAGCAGAGAGGGAGCAGAGAGGGAGAGGAGAGGGAGCAGAGAGGGAGCAGAGAGAGACCAGAGAGGGAGCAGAGAGGAAGCAGAGAGGGAGCAGAGAGGGAGCACCAGTCAGACAGACTTTAACCCTGTGAGCCAGGAGGAGAATAAATGTACAGCACATTTCTGATTCAGCTTTGTGTGCATGAGAACACACAAGACATGTTTCAGAAGCCGGAAGCCAAATGAGAGGTTAGTGAAATCTGAACAATGACAGACGGAGCGGCCCGAGTCTCCTCTGTGTGCACATGATCCCCACGTTAGAGCTGGGAGCCGAGCTGTCACCGGGGGGAGCTCATTACAGCGCTGCAGGCCGCGATCTGAAGCATGTCAGCCCAAACGCGCCCGTAATTAATTCCACTCCTTTGGCTCTTTTTTCTCCTCCATTAATCTGTGTATTTAATTAAGTCTGCTCGCTTTAACGGCACACAGGGAGAGAGGGAGGGAGGGAGGGAGGAGAGAGGGAGGAGGGAGAGAGGGAGGGAGGAGAGAGGGAGGGAGGAGGGAGAGAGAGAGAGAGGAGAGAGAGAGGAGAGAGAAGGGAGAGAGAGAGGAGGGAGAGAGAGAGGGAGGGAGAGAGAGAGGAGGGAGGAGGGAGAGAGGGAGGGAGGAGAGGAGGGAGGGAGAGAGGGAGGGAGGAGAGGAGGGAGAGAGGGAGGGAGAGAGAGAGGAGAGAGAGAGGGAGGGAGAGAGAGGGAGGAGAGAGAGAGAGAGAGGGAGGAGGGAGGGAGAGAGAGAGGGAGAGAGAGAGGGAGGGAGGAGAGGAGGGAGAGAGGGAGGGAGAGAGAGGAGAGAGAGAGAGGGAGGAGGGAGGGAGAGAGGGAGGGAGGAGAGGAGAGAGGGTGACAGACAGTGATCAGAGTAAAGGAGCAGGTGTTTCCTGTGAGACTCTTTGATTTGTGCTTAAATGAAGAGTCATAAACCTTCAGGTGTGTTCTGATCACAGGTGAGGCATGTTTTCCACATGATTTTATTCACAGTCCGGTCGATGCAGAGACACAAATCTCACCAACGATTTCAACAAGAATTGTTTTGGTTCCTGCAGGATGATTTTCAGACATCAGCCTGACCTGCTGCCAAACCAGCTCGGGTTCTCTACGTCCTGATGAAGCTTCAGAAACTCAGAGATCTACAGTTTCTGTCATCTCTCCAGATCGTCATATTTGGTCTGCCATGTTCAGGGAGGCTGTCGCTGCTGCAGACGTTTCTCCTTCATCTGAGAGGAACGTGATTATTTGTGCTGCAGAAAAAAGCTTTTATTTGAAATGTCGTGAATGTTTCTGACGCTGCAGCAGTTGAACAGAAAACATGAAGTGACGGCGGCGGCTTGAAGAGAAACTGAACAACAGAGAAGAGATTCTGCAGCACGATGACCTCCATGAGCGCGTCTGCTTATCTCGCCTCTCTGACCTCGCTCTGTGAACCCCGCGGCTCGCCTGAACGCTCCCTGCAGCACCGTTTACCTTCAGCTGCACATTTTCTCACACCGTGTATTTTCAGATTGTTTTCCCACAAACAGAACGCTGATAACACGAAACACGGCGGCCTGTCGCTCCTGCTGCTGATAAGGACCTCTCGACTGCGCCGCTCTGCTCGCTGCGCTCTCACAGGAAACCAGAGAATGTTCGTGTACAAATATTTACATTTATTTAGTCTTTTCCACAAAAGTATGCAGTCACAAAAAGGTTCAAACTCACCACTGGATGTGACAGTGTACAGCATCAGTGTCGTTACAACAGTGGTCTCAACAAGAACAGAGCGGACAGATTTTTGGCAAACTTTGGTAGAAAAACAGAAGAAAGAAAAAGAGCAGGAGAGAGACGGGATCGGTTCATGGAGGAAAAAGCAACAATCAACAGAAGAACAGAAACTCGCTTGTTGTGGAGCTTTCAGTGTCACACGCTCCTCATCAGGTCAGGGGTCAGACTTTAGTCTTTACAAAGACTCCTGCTATTCACAGACGAGCTGCCTGTTGAGATGATTTCCCATCATGCACCTGGTGGAAACAGAAGCAGCTTTTTGTGTGTGCAGCCGAAAGCTCAGGTGACTGAAACTGTAGCGTTAGCTGGGTTAGCATTATGAGCTAGCAGCAGGCTAGTTTTCGCCCCCTACTTCAAATATCATTGATCATTTTATTGTGAAGTTTACTTAAAAACTCAGAGTGACCTGAAGGTGCTGAGGACAACACGTTGTGTTTGAAAGCACCAGAAGAAGTGAGTCAGCCGACCGGGACGTTGAGTTCAAGCTCAGGGAGAAACTTCTGCTTCAGATTGTCGAGTCTCACATCGTGAAGCTGAACAGACCTGATGGAGTTTCTGTGACTCTTTAATGAACAACTTCCTGTTTTGGCACCAGAGGAGGACATGCAGACCTGAAGACGATGAAATGGTTCGGTGTTCTTGGCAGCTCTTAAAGGGTCATTCTGCTGCTTTTAACCTGGACTCTGTTTTTACATGTGTCGGGTCTGAATGACGAAGCACAGACGTTACAGCGCTCTCTGCAAACACACCAGACTCCATTGATAAAAACAGAGATTCTACCTGACGGAACAGGAGCCGCTGCTCCGCTGCTGTCATTCAGACCCCCCAGGTTTGTCAGAATGACCCTTTAAAGATGACAGAATATTTGGATCTCTGAAATGAGACGGACCACAGAGAGAGAACCTGCAGAAGAAGAAGAAGAGGTGATTTCTCTTTGATGTACAAATAAATAAAGAGATTAACAGGAGTGAGGAGGAAACGACGTGTAAAGTGTCTTTGTTGTTTCTGATCCACAGTTTGTAACCAAACAGTCGAAGTGAAGCTTTAAAAAAGTCTGTGCCAGAACAAGATACAAAAATACACAACTATGCAGACACGACTATTAAAAGAGTCTGTGTGAACTCTGCAGCTCCGGGCAGCTGGGCGCTGATTGGCTTGATGCT
>NW_027211717.1:162500-232500 GCF_022749685.1 Semicossyphus pulcher | reverse complement strand
AGGAGGAGGAGGAGGAGGAGGAGGAGGAGTTTGTGCGTTTAGATTTCAGCATGGACCCTCCACAGGAAGCTCCGATCCCTGCAGCTTCAAGTCACAGATGGTTTGCTCAGTGTCAGAGCGTCAGTGCACGGACCAGAGAGGGCTGTGAGTTTAATCTGTCAGCCAGCAGCAGCAACTGTGTGACTGTCAGCTGACACAACAACAATGTCGCCCGCAGGGTTATACTGTAATTTAGCATCGAACCATCGGTGTCCTCGGGCTGGGATAACTGTGGAAAGGCAGCGCAGGCTCCGGATACGTCTGAGAGTCAAACATGAGCCCAACGCAGCAGCTAGTGTGGACTCACTGCACAGGACACGAGGCAGAGTGAGCATGCAAACCTGACAACGTTTACACACGAGGACGTCCTGAACGCTCTCATGTGTTCGAACTAAAAACAGTTCCCGTCTATTCATTTAGCTCAGTCCAGATCGTGGATCAGTGGTTTGTTAACACGTTAAGGACATGTCCGGTCGACCCGTCTACCTTCACTGCAGGAATATGAGTGAACAAGTCGAGCATCTAAAACACCAGCAGCAGCGGCGGCGGCAGGAGGAAGAGTTCAGAGTTTCTACAGCAGTAATGTGATTTAACGAACAGATCAAACTGCAGACAGAACCAGAACAAACAGCCGTGCGTCCTCACACTGTGCAGATATTCAGGTCACATGATTTAAATGTTTAAAACAGCCTGAATGAGATGAACATGAATTATTAATACCTCACGCATTGTCTTTCTGCAGAGCCGCTGCAGCCGACACGAAACACAGATAGTATCTGTATGAACAGAATCCACCTGCAGCAGAGGAGAACAGTGTGACGTGTGCAGAGGGGGTCAGGGCCAGAGAGGATTGTGGGAGGTCGAGTGGACGGCAGGCGCCTGCAGGTCGTGCAGTGCAGCTTCTGTTTAGTTTGAGAACAATGAAGCAGGAAACATCTGCAGGTCTGACACAGAGAGGATCCTATCAGGCATCCAAAGACAACAACAACAACACACACACACACACAGAGACACACACACACACACACACACAGACACACACAGAGACACACACACACACACGCACACACACACACACACACACACACACAGACATACACACAGAGACACACACACACACAGAGACACACACACACACACACACACAGAGACACACACACACACACACAGAGACACACACACACACACACACACACACACAGAGACACACACACACACACACACACACACACACACACACACACAGAGACACACACACACACACACACACACACACAGAGACACACACACACACACACACACACACACACACACACACACACAGACATACACACACACACACACAGACATACACACAGAGACACACACACACACACACACACACACACACACACACACACAGACATACACACACACAGACACACACACACACACACACACATACAGAGACACACACACACACACAGACACACACACACACACAGACACACACACACACACACACACACCTCTCGAGCTGACTACACGGATGTTTTGGTTTGTTGTGATGTCATCAGATGTCTCACCTCCGTCACACATGACCTGACGTGCAGCTGATCTGACCTCCTGTAAACAGACTGAAGCTTTATCAGCTCATTTCACACTGAACGTAACAACTTAAAGACCTTCTGTACAACTCTACCTTGGTCACCTGTCAACATGTACATTTGTCCACTTCATTATTAGAACTTTAGATCAAACACCGGAGCTGAAACTCTGGGGCTCGGAGGACTCGTCTTTCCTCCTCCATCAGTAACACATAAAGAAACGAACATGGGTTTGGGCGCTGGGATATTCTCTGTGTTGTTTATGTGATGACTTAGATACACAGGCCGTATACGGGCAGAGAGGAGTATCAGACACACCGTCCTGTCCGTGTGTTCACACTGCTGATGATCCACCAACAATCACAGCCGAGCAGGATGGATTCAGACGTCTGAGCACAAAGGCAGCTCCTGTGTGCGACCGCGTCTCTTTGATTCGGCTCTTTCTTCTATAAATAGACCTCCGTCCACGAACAATGACACAGCAGCGAATCACCACAGATCGTCTCCGTGACATGAGAACAGTTTGTTTGTAAGAGCACAGAGGAGACGAATATTTCCTCTGACAGGCTCGGCTCCACACGGAACAACATCCACAGAACAGACGTTTGCACGTGCACAAACATTTGTGTTGATCAGAGAGTCGGCCTGCTTTCTAATCAGCTGCGGCCGCCCCACAGCGAGCCGTAGTTTAGGACTAATCTGGAACACAAAAACAAACCTGTACGAAGACATGAGCCGTACAGTTCTGAGTCCCCCATAGGCCATATTTACACTCACCACCTTTTATTATGTTCTTCTCCCTGCTGCAGTTTCTCCGTCTAAAAATGGTTCTAAGTAGTGTTTACAACCTCACGTAAATTACAGTGTTCCTGCTCAGAGTTACTTCAGCTGCACGGCGTCCGTGACCTCTGACGGAGACGCTCAGGGAGAAGAAACGCTGACAGAGGAACTATGTCTGAGACAGTAACTCAGAGGCAGAAGGAAACTCTCCTCCGTTCCCTGAGGACGCGGTTCAAACAGGGACAGACACATATAATACAACGTTTTATGGAGCATGAGGTCATGAGCATAATTCAGACTGGATACGGGATGTTCAGTGTTTTTAGGCCCTGAGGGAACGAAGGGAATCCACACTTCTGTGACAGGAGACGCAGAACCAAATAACAGAGAGAGAGAGAGAGAGAGAGAGAGAGAGAGAGAGAGAGCAGAAAAGCTGAGGAACAGAGAAGCACGAGGACGAGCAGGTCTCTGAGTCTGCGACCGGCACATCTGTTCTTTTATCACAGATCCTCAGTCATGTCTGTGCGGCTCATAAGAGGAGCTCATTGTTAAAAACAAAGAGTGAGGGTCTGCTTCACTGTGTGTTTGTTCCACAGGACTTTGATTCATGTACATAAAGATAGAAATGATCCACAGCCTGAGATCAGTTGGATTTATAAGATTAGCAGACTGTACACACACAGCACAGTAACTCTGCATACACTCTGTTGTTGCTGTAGTTACAAAGTTTTCTGCTGATCTCCAAAGCTCCTCAGGTCCCGATTAGACCTCCGTGCCTACGCAGCAGTTATCGACTGCCCTCCCTGCAGAACACACAGGGCCCCAAAGCCAAAAGCCAAAAGCAGCCGCCAGCAGATAACAGGAGGAAGAAAGAAATGTGCTCTTAGAGATAAATCGTCCACCAGGAGGATGCAAACAGAAACACAAGGCAGTTTAACTGGACACATGAAGGACACAACACACAATGAATACTCCGAATGTAAAACAGGGAAGCACAATTTGCATTTGGTCAAACCAATGACTCGGAGAAAAAGCAAAGTCACTGCAACAGAGGAGGAAGCCAAAGCTGTAACTCACCGTCAGGAGTTCTTTCTGGAAGGACTTCCTCTCTTTGCTGTCAGCATTGTTGCAGTCCTCCTTCAGCTTCTCCAGCACCGACGCCACCCTCTCAGGTTCACTGTCCAGCTCCGCCCGACAGAAGTGTGTCAGCGGCAGGTTCACGTATCCGAGGGCGTCTGCGAACGCTCGCCAGTTTCCGATGTTCTCCATCAGTATAGTTCTTACCGAGGCGTAGATGTACGTGAGGAACTTGCAGGGCTTCAGTATCTGCTCCAGCAACAAAGAAGTCGTAAGGTCGGGCCCACTGAAGTAAATGGGCTTTACCTTTCCAACCACCAGAACATTCTTCGCATGAACAAATCCCATTTTGCCCTGATAATATCCAATGTACCATTCTTTAGTCCACAGCTGGCCCTTCAGCTTGATCTTCTCCTCGCTCAACAGAGCCACAAAGTCTCCTTTTTTGTACTCCAGCAGGTACTGATTTTTAGTTTGCCTGATGACAGTCTTGATTAATTTTCCAAACTTCAGGTTATTTATTCTCCTGTCCTGAAAAACTGGGTATTTGGTGGCGATGGCGAGAGGAGACAAGACGATCTTTCCCACTTCCTTCTTCTTGAGGAAGCGCCGCTGCACAGACGTCTTTGGGCCTGCTTTGGGTGGCGGTGTTGGCGTCTGGACACAAAACTGAGCCAGTATACAATCTTGGTCGTCTTTGACCTGGATTCTTAAGGTGAAATCAGAAACATCGTCAGAGTTGCGTGAAGCAATGACATAGACGAGACGGCTGACTTTGCCGAGCTTCACCTGGAAGCCTCGGACCATTCTGGCCTGGTCGCTGGACTTCACCTCGTAGTTGGCCATGTTGGAGTAAACATCAACACGAAGGTCCTGCGGTCTGGACAACACAAACTGGTGTTTACCCCAAAGCTGCAGCACGACTGACGGTGAGGACTGCACCTGTTTGCCCACCTCGCTCACCAACAAAGTCTTTGGTGCACAATCGTGACCAAACAAAGCCACGACTGTCTTGAAGGACGGGTGAATATGTTTGGGACCGTACACTCCTAAGGTGATCTTTTTGACCACATGATCCCAAACTGTGGAGTCTGGAGATACAGACTGGGACTGAGCCACAACACACACATACATGCACGGCTCCAGGTTATCCAGGCACACCTGTACTGTGTCCCCATACATGTACGCCTGAGGAATAGGGGTGTAAGGTCCCTCTTTACAGTCACTCCTGACACACAACACTTCTGTCGTCTGCCTGCTCTCCATTTTCACCACGACGGACACTTTCATCTCCAGGGTGACGGTGGTTTTGGTCTCCATGTTGCTGAGTTTGATCTCCACCACTGGGCTGACCGTGGTGCAGCGGTCGTTGTTCAGTTCTAGTGGCGGGTCGAGCAGAGCTTTGATCGAGATCTGCTGGGTGTCCCCCGGGGCCACGTGGCCCTCGGGTATGTGGATGCTGATGTTGGTATCCGGGAGCTGGACGGCCCCTCCTGAGCTGTCCAGCCGACAGACGATGTTTGTCTCCACTGGCTGCGTTTGTCCCCAGCCTGGGTTCTGACCCAGCGAGTCCAAGTCATGGCAGGACCTGGCTAGCTTGCGGTGGGTCAACCACGCTGTCCGGAAGTCTTCCCTGCTCTGGAACTGCTCTGGTGCCGGAGCTTTCAGGCCTCCAAAGAAACCAGAGGACTGAGGGGCATCAGACTGAGCCTGCAGGATGGACAGCTCAGACAGACTGTAGGAACGTTTGCTTCTGAAGAAAGGGTTGTCCCGGCGTAAAGTCTGCCCCACACCTACAGTGGGACTCAGAGGGTTAAAGTTAAAAGCACCACCGCCAAAACCGTTGATGTCGGCAGTGCTGCTGGTGGAGTTTGGCACTGATGGAGTCAGCGTATCAAACAGAAGGAGGTCGACAGATTTCTCATTGCTGTTCT
This sequence comes from Semicossyphus pulcher, assembly GCF_022749685.1. NCBI lineage: Eukaryota > Metazoa > Chordata > Actinopteri > Labriformes > Labridae > Semicossyphus > Semicossyphus pulcher. The sequence goes on along the minus strand of NW_027211717.1, from coordinate 227,084 downwards.
GATCGAGTGAGCTCTGAGGGCCCCCGTTTAGGAAAGGGTTTGTCGAGGTATGAGTTGTTCCAAAAGGATTGCCGTTTTGGAAGGTGGTTGGTTTGAGAATCACACCTGCCCACTCTCCTAGAAGGTCCATTTCTTTGGCTGCCTCCTCGTTACAGTCTCCCACGGTGTCGATCATGCCGCTGTCGCTGAACGACGAGTCTCTGTAGTTGATTGGCTGCACGTAAGCTGCGGGGATGTAACCCATCTCTGTGTTGTTGTGGGCGTACCACCACTCTCCTCCTGTCGAGTCCAGGACGTAGAGGCGGTCACCTTTAGAGAACTTCAGCGTGGTGAAGCTGGATGGGCAGTAGTCCTTAATGGCAATGACTTCCCTGGCAGCACCGAAGGAGGCGGTGGCGTCCAGTCGTAAGGCACTGGGAGAAGGCACTGAAAAACAACAAAGCGATGTTAGGGAGAGGTGGATGAGCGAGGTTAAACATTGAATGATTTGATGATGACCAGAGTGAAACATTGCAAAGGACAATAATCTTGTTGTTTTGGGAGGGAAGGTGGCAGTGCATTTCAGGTTTTCTAACTGTGATGAAGGAGAGAAGGGACACAGAAATAGAGGGCAGCTGTGATGTGATGCAGGGCAGCCCAAGTTATTAAACACAACAGAGGTGATTCTGTCGTCCTGTGAAAAGCATTTTTCTGTGTGAGCTGACCTTTGACATCCGTCAGACTGGCCTCTGACACCCCGTCGCTGAGATCGATCAGCGTCCCCTCAGACTTGCAGCGCGGGAGGGAAGTGTTGTTGGTGTTGGTCGCTCTGATTCGATGGGCGGCCATGTTTGACCGTCACTGTGCACCAACTGGTGCCTTCAGGTTTCTTTGATGGGATTCTTTTTGCTTGTTACGGTGTCTGATGTCAACAGCCTCCCATGATCCCTGAAAGACAGAAAATACTGCATTATTTAATCAGTAAAACAAGGCGTCTGAATGTTCCCGTTAATGTTTCAGGACACAGTCAGAAACACTTCTGACGTCCTCTCATCCAAGCGTCTGGTTGATCATCTTGCTGACTTTTAAGCAGCTCTTTATCTTCAGTGTTTTCCAGTTCTCAGCGAGCTTTCATAAATGAACTGCAGTATGAAGTCAGTGTGATACATATAAACATAACATGAACATAAAGATGTGTGTGATTACGTCTCCTAGATAACTTAGATGCTTCAGCCTCCTCAGGACTTCACGTTTACAGAATCAGACCGACGGCGGAGACGGAAGGTCGATAAAAACAGAACAGATTCATTCATGCAGCGTTTTGACTGATGTCTGATTGATGTTCACAGAGATCGCATTATTTATTGATTCGTGTCAGTTTAGCATTTCTACATGATTTGTGTGATCATGAACACGCGGGTAAAGAACAAGTTCATCCTTCAGAGTGTATGTACGTTCTCTGTGAGTCACAGCAGCAGACTCTGTTTGTCTCAATGAATGCAACACAAACATCACACCGCGTCAGCGCCTCCTTCTTAGTGACTGATCTTAAGCAGAGACAAAATCACACTCCTCGTCTGTACCTGACGCCGTGCGTCTCTGAGCCAGTTCAAAGGTCTTCATTGGTCACTTCATTGAATCTGAGCAGCTCATTGTGAAAGCCTTTTGAAGCCATGTAATCTATATTTACAGATTCTGCAGGAGTCACAAGTTCGACAGTTTTGGTATCTGAAGTGGTCTGAGTCTGTTTGTGACCAATCACATATCAGCAGGCTTTGGGTGGAGGACAGTTTACAGGACGCCTTAAGCTTCAGATGAATCTCCATTAACGGACGTCTGCATGCTAACAGCTAACAGTCTGTTCTTAGACGTCGTCTCTCAACTCCAGCGCCATTCCCGATCTCAAGTCTCTAGTTGGACTGTAAACAACGCAGCGCACGGCAGAGGAAGTCTTGGCTGGGTGTCCTTTATCGCTAACCGCTGGCTACACCAGAAGCCCCTACAGGCTGCCCGCTGCTCCCAGAGGATATACAACACTATGGAGACATTCCCAGTGAAATCCCGTCGGAGATGTCTTCATCTCAGTCCTTGGAAACTCAGGAAGTGTGGCCGTTGCAAATCCAGCACAGACCAGTCACTGTGTGTTCTGAACACCGGACCACGTGACAGCCTCCATGCTCTCACATCTCTCCGTACACTGATGCATGTGTCCTGTTGGTGCATGTGTGTTGTTTTCTATAACAGCAGAGACCAAAGAGTCTCTTTATAAAGTATGTTGTCTTCTCCTCACAGTGACCCCACTCTTCTGTTTTGCATGCTGTCGTCCTCCACAGAAACACCATCAACACTTGAGTCTGAACATCCTGCAGACATGAAGCTTGTATGAAGTGAAACAGATGTTTCACCTGATCACTAACAGTCTGAGATTCAGAGCATCTCCTCTCCCAGCTGAGGCTGAGGCTGCCACTTTTAAACTGCATCAGAACAAATATTTAAGCCACTGAAGTAAAGCCAACGATCCAACGTAAAAACAGCAGATGTGGGTCAGTGGAACAGTGCGGTTTGAGAGACACCAGGCTCTTTACATGGATCCATAATTCATAACAGTGTCGGCTCGGGGAAGACGCTGCACAGAGAGGAAGAGTTCACTGCTGACACACTCCTGCTGAAACACTGCTGACGACGGCTCTCACATGAGATGATTTATACTTTTATTCGACACGATATGTTGGTGTGAATGTTTGCACAGATGATCAGTCTGTTAAACAGAGAGATTATTGTGTGTCTCACTGACTCCCTTTAAAGCACGTGCGAGTTTTACAGGCTTTTATCACAGCAGACATTTGAAGTGAAAACAGGAGACAGATGATTCTCAGTGGCTCCATTTATCAAGTCACTGAACGACAGTCGGACCCTGACAGTGAAACAGCTTTCTGCATGTGATCATTCACACCTGGGTCTTTGGAAAGGTTTGGTTGTGTTCCAATGTAAGAATCCGACGTTGTTTGTTTGTTTGTTTGTTTGTTTGTTGGTCCTTTTGATGGATCCACCAGTTTGGCTGAAGTCTCCATCACTGATGGATGGTGACGTTAACAACACAACTTTATGATCCGCTCAGTCTCGTCTTACATGAGTGAAACCTTTTCAATATGTCCATTACTTAATACCTGCGAATATAATGTGCAGGTATTTCCCATGAGCCTTTGCTATTCCTGCTTGTTGCCTCAGACAAAAGAACGGCACAAAACAAAACCTCCTTGGAAATTTCTCAGCAGAATGACGTCAGATCCACTGACCCAGTTTTCATGACACTTGGTGGAAGAAGCAAATGAACTCTGCAGCAGGTCCACAGCAGCACAAGGAGACGGTTAGCATGCTAACACCCGGAGAGCTGCGGTGATCGAGGTAAACACTACACCTGCTAAACATCAGGAAGTTAGCATTGAGACATTAGCATTAGCATGAGCATTAACATGACTTTAGACATTCACATTACAGTGAGTTTCATAGGTGTTGTCAGCCAGTCACACACACACACACACACACACACACACACACACACACACACACAGTAATGAGGCTAGCAGCTGCTCGGCTCCCTGTTCAGATTTAAATGTTTGTTTTCAGCTCTAAATAAAGTCTGAACAAACGACTCGTCTGTGCGATGTTCAGGATTTTAAGCTCTTCCATTCACTGAGATTATTTTGACATATGCTGTATATATACTGCTTCACAGTGTGTGACACTAAACGAACCTCATCACAGCGTTTCTTCTGTTTCAGTGCGATTCAAACTTCAGCTGAAGCAGGTAAAAGTGAAATATTCTGCATCCTGTCTTTCATGGAAACACAGGTCTTTAATGGCGCACGTTTGCGTCCCTGATGTATTCCCTTCTCTACTTTCCTGCCTCGTTTTGTCTGTAGAAACACAGAAACGTCTAAAACATGCAGATAAGAAGCCGTGTTTTATTTTAGAAGCTGGAGGAGGAGATGATCTGTGTTAGTCAAGCAGCTCTGAAGTGAAGCACATTCTGACTGTGGTGCAATATCAATAAATAACACACTCCACAGAGGCGGATTATTTCTCAATAACTGCACAGCCCGAGGTACATTATCTCTCACACAGTTCAGATGTAATGTGCTCTCTGGGTCTTTGCACAAACTTCGTCAGAACTCCAATCAGTACCAGGTTTCCATTTTAGTGTCACATACGGGGAATCGTCGTAGTGCTCTGGTGCAAAATAGGGAACAAAGTAAACAGCTGTACTCCGACTGTCAAAAGAACTTAGAGAATAAAATAGACGATGAAAATATAAAAGACGAAGAAATGACATGAAACATGTAAAACACATTTATTAGAAGGTGCAAAGAAAGAGTTTGTGCAACAGCAAAGTTCAAGACTGAAAGAACCGAACGTTTCTGCTTCTCAAAATGTTTCATGGTTCTTTTTTTTAATTTTCATGTTATGTTTCTTTGTGCTAGAAGGTTCCTGGTTCGATTCCCGGTTCAGACGTAGTGGGCCTTTCTGTGTGGAGTCTGTATGTTCTCCCCGTGCATGCGTGGGTTCCTCTGGGTACTCCGGCTTCCTCCCACAGGTTCATCGGTGACTCTAAATCGCCCGTAGGTGTGAGTGTGAGCGTGAAAGATTGTCTGTCTCTGTGTGTCAGCTCTGTGATTGACAGGTGACCTGTCCAGGTGTAACCCCGCCTCTCACCCAGTGACAGCTGGGATAGGCTCCAGCCCCCCGCGACCCTGAACAGGATAAGCGGGGTGGAGATGATGGATGCTTTTTCTTTGTTCTGAATCTTCTTTACTCGACTGCCTGTCTGTCTGTCTTCATGTTACCTGTCTGTCTTCATGTTACCTGTCTGCCTGTCTGTCTGTCTTCATGTTACCTGTCTGTCTTCATGTTACCTGTCTGTATGTCTGTCTGTCTTCATGCTACCTGTCTGTCTTCATGTTTCCTGTATGTCTGTCTTCATGTTACCTGTCTGTCTTCATGTTACCTGTCTGTATGTCTGTCTGTCTTCATGCTACCTGTCTGTCTTCATGTTTCCTGTATGTCTGTCTTCATGTTACCTGTCTGTCTTCATGTTACCTGTCTGTATGTCTGTCTGTCTTCATGCTACCTGTCTGTCTTCATGTTTCCTGTCTGTCTGTCTTCATGCTACCTGTCTGTCTTCATGTTACCTGTCTGTCTGTCTTCATGCTACCTGTCTGTCTTCATGTTTCCTGTATGTCTGTCTTCATGTTACCTGTCTGTCTTCATGTTACCTGTCTGTATGTCTGTCTGTCTTCATGCTACCTGTCTGTCTTCATGTTTCCTGTCTGTCTGTCTTCATGCTACCTGTCTGTCTTCATGTTTCCTGTCTGTCTGTCTTCATGCTACCTGTCTGTCTTCATGTTACCTGTCTGTCTGTCTTCATGTTACCTGTCTGTCTTCATGTTTCCTGTCTGTCTGTCTTCATGCTACCTGTCTGTCTTCATGTTTCCTGTCTGTCTGTCTTCATGCTACCTGTCTGTCTTCATGTTTCCTGTCTGTCTGTCTTCATGCTACCTGTCTGTCTTCATGCTACCTGTCTGTCTTCATGTTACCTGTCTGTCTTCATGCTACCTGTCTGTCTTCATGTTACCTGTCTGTCTGTCTTCATGCTACCTGTCTGTCTTCATGTTTCCTGTCTGTCTGTCTTCATGCTACCTGTCTGTCTTCATGTTTCCTGTCTGTCTTCATGTTTCCTGTCTGTCTGTCTTCATGCTACCTGTCTGTCTTCATGTTACCTGTCTGTCTTCATGCTACCTGTCTGTGTCTCTGCTGTCTTTAAAGTGTCCAGGTCTGGAGCTGTCAGCCATCCGGCTGATTAAAGCTGCTGTGTTGATCTTCAGCTTTGATCCATTCTATCACATGTAATCATCCATGTCAGTCAGACTCTGATCACACCATCCTGATGTTAGCGAGCTCGGCTTCCACGTCTGGATCTCATCTCTCTGAAGCGGGGGAGTCGGGCGTGGGAGCGAGGGGCGGTGAGGTCAGGTCAGATGTAAGCTCTGGGTGGTCTACAGCAGCAGCTATCCAAACCACAGAGCACGGTTCCCCCACCACAGAACAATGGAGGGTGGGGGCATCCTGCATGTAAATCTCTGCACGTCGGTGTAATAAGACTCTGAGAGGCCGAACTCTCCGCCCGGACCTCCAATAGCGCTTGTGCACAGTTTAACTGTTTACTTTCCTCGGGGGGGCGGGGTTAACAGACGTAACACGGAGAGACTGCGGCTTTAATGTCGGGACTTTCCTCACAAGCAGAAGCCCGATCTCAGGATGACTTCACGTTCTCATCGCTCATGTTGGAGTTTTAGTTTCAGGAAAATGTTCAGCACTAATACAAACATCCATCAGTCTGTTGTCCTGTGACATTATATGAACTGATCACAGAGACCGTCCAGGCTCTCTGGGTTCTTTACTGAACACCACTGCTAACTGTTAGCAGTCCACTTAAACTGGAAACAACGACCATGAAAGTTTATTTTGTTAAACTTCCCAACAGCCCGTCAAAGCGAACGTACGGTCTAGAAATGAGTTTTAATCACTCTGATCACACGATCCTGTTCAAATCGAAAACAAAAACTACAACAACCAGAAGCTTTTCTGTTGATGACATCATCATGTTCGTTACATTCATTTTATAACAGAGAAAACACAACGGCTGCAAAGATAGATCTGTTGATCTGTAGATCACAATGACCTCACAGTAAATAATGAGACTCACTCATCACAGAAACATCAGAGCTTCAATCAGAGCAACGTGATGAAGAATCTGATGAAACAGTGACTTTAAGGACAAATGACTAAAATCAGCTCCTGTTTGCATCGACTGACTCTGCTCCTTTAAGGTCGGACGTGACTTTCGACACACAAAGCAAATAAGAAAGTTTTAGAACGAGAAACAAAAGCCTCAATAATTTAAAACCACAGATTTCCAGACCGCCCAATAAGCTGCAGCAGAGAGAAGGTCTGCAGGAGATCATTGGGTCGTATCTTCTGTTTGCTGCGTCTCTGCAGAGCCGTTTACCAGCACACATCCTCCGTCAGACGGCCTCAGGCTGCAGGCCGGCCTTCAAGCCTTCAATCTGTCTGCAGGAGGAGGAGGAGGAGGAGGAGGAGGAGGAGGAGGCGCAGGAGGAGGCTCTGTTACTGACAGGACTCTCCATACATAAAGCAAAGCTATGAATACTAAATCGTAATCACGTCCGCCCTCCTCAGACCTCCGCTCTCATTTCCTGTCTGGGCCGTGAGGTGGTCATTGTCGGCGGGCGGCGGGAGCGGAAGCGCCTTGACCCTGCTGAGACACCGTAAGCCGATTACCCCTCTTCATCTCGGTGCAGCGGCCGTGAGAGAGCAGCCCTCTTTCAAATAAAAATCACTCAGCCTTCATTCACCGTCCCTGCAGAGGAAGAGCTCTATGAAGCTGTCATCCATCCTTTTACACAGCGGGTCACTTCCTGTGGGGGGGGCATCCCTCAGGAGAGGCTGCTGCCAAACGGTGTTTATTACAGATTCACAAAACACAACGTGACTCTGATCAGCGGATCGGGCACCGAGGACGCTCGGCTTCATTTCAGAAAACAGACTGAAGGACAGAAACGGTCCTCGCGCCTGGAACGTGCGGCTCAGTGCGGTGACGTCATTTCTTTCACAGCTTCATGTGCACACATTCTGTTCTCCCCGAGCTCACAGACACACACACAAAACATAGTGATACAAGTCTGAGGACCGATCAGATACTTCCTCACTCTCTAAATGTAACCATTTACATTTGACAAATGCAGAGCTTCAGGGTTTGTAGCTGCGTCGTGGCATACAGAGTAATACAGGAAACAGACTTTAAGAGTCTTAACATGAACACAAACAACCAGGCTGAGTCTGCTGGACGTGGACAGGAACGGGGATGGAAGTGGAGGGAATGCTGGCTACTCTGACGCGCTCTGCTCCGGTGAGTTCTTCTCAGTCGGCTGAAGCACTTTCGAACCAGCGGTCGTTCGAGTTACGTTAGAGAAGCTGAAGCCAGACAGACTTTTTTTTACGTGCACAGAAATCATTCATACAAACACTAACGAGCTGGTACCTGTTCAGTTCCTTCCATCATTTTTGGACTGAATGAAATTGACTGACTTGCCTACCTGCCCGTATACCTGCCTAAGAGTGGAGTTGTCAGGAAGCTAAAGCTAACAAGCTAGTCCCAAAGATACCAGGTGAAAACACTGAATGATGACGTGTTTGGGGTTGAAGCGAAACACTTGAACGTGTCACTGTGTTCCTTTAACCTGCTTAGTGTCACCAGGGAACATATAGGGCGGGGGGGTGATGGCCCCGCCTCCTGCTCACTCATCAGCCTGTCGTTGCTCACATTAACAGTCAGAGTGTATCTGCAGAGGACATTAATGAAGACAGAGCTATAAAACAAGTCACTGTACAAGGTCACAACAATGTTCACCCCGCTGCAATAAAAGCCTCTCATGAGCACAGGCCGGCTCCATGTGAAACCTCAGAGCTCTGCTGGAGGACCAATGATCCTGAACAGGAAGTGGCTGAGGAGGAAATGCCTTTGTGATGAGAGGCCGATCTCTGCTGACTCCTCCTGCCTCAAACATTTCCTTCAAAGCCGACTTCGACACATTGTTCTCATGTGCACATTCACAGCCCACGGGGAAGCTTCACACACACACAGATACCAGAGTTCATGTTCATGTTCATGTCTGTACTTCCTACACGATTCTTACCAAAATAAAAGCACAAAGTAACAAAGATTCCAAAACAGGAAAGTGTGATCACACACGGTTTAGTTTCACACACTGACAGCACTAACAGGTCGGAACAGGTCGACTCCTGTTGCTGCAGACAGAACACACATCCCTAACATCACACACACTGTCCTTTATCCGTCAGTGAGACATCTGATTCAATCTGACTTCTAAATACGACCAAGTTGGAAAAAGTGACGTTGACCTGAAGTAGTCGGCCGACGATAAGACCCGAGTGATCGATTATGAACATGAACACAAGTTAAACAGTCAGAGCCACGAACACGCAGCCCTTCCTCAGCTGACGAGCGTCGCCTGCTCGAGCTCACACACCCTGAATCAGCTCGTGTGTGAAGTCCTGTGATGATGTCAGGACTCCGTCTGTCTCATAGAGTCGACACCGCTGAGGACTCCAGTGTTCAGAGACAAAGCTCCAGCTTCTCCTCGCTGATGACATCACAAACTTCTCTGATGCTACACGTCACGTACGGTCATACAGGGAGCAGGAAGGGCTGCAGAAACCCAACATGAGAACAAGAGACGGACATTTCTGAGTGTTTACTGATGCTTCAAACAAACACGGCTTCTCAACACGTCTGGAAAGAAGACGACAATAGAAACAACAAAGTGAGTGAATAAAAAAACAACTGCAGCTCATTTCTAATACATAATGTGTACGTGAAGTCCTCAGGCCTCCTTCTGACCGCCAGCCCAAATCTGTTCCTGTAACATCCTGTGCTCAGACTCATTCTAGAAAGTTCAGACGGCAAAGAACTGAACGGTCAAAAAACAGAAGAAATGTGTTGTTTTTTAAGAGGTTTAAAATGCAAACAAATGTCTGCTCGTGTCTCAAATTCAACCTGACGGAGCTTTGTCATTCTTCCTCTCAGCCTGACGCCTCTTCATTACCTCAGCGACCCACGCAGCCTGGTGACGCCCTGACACACAAATCGGATTGTATCCTTTGAAAGAATCAGTGAGAGTCTTTCTGCTTGGGCTGTGGATGGAGTAAAGTACTCTAACAAATAATCAGGTTCAACATTTCTCCCTTCAGCCAAACAACCCTGTGAGATCTTAGTGTGAGGACATGTGAGATCCCAGCTTTGCTCTATGGTAGAAACCACATTCAGCGTGCTGCATGGCCCTCAGGCTGCAGACTCCTGACAGTCACAGAAATGCAAACCGTCTCACACAAACCCACAGACGCAGAGACTCAGAGACTCAGAGACTCTTCAGCACAGCTATTATAAGAAGCTCAGTCTGTTTGTTGACTTCAAACTGTCCCCTGAGAGCTCTGCTGCTCACTGAGGGCAATAAACTGCATGTTGAAACATTTTAGCTGCAGACACGCTGCCTCTGACAGCCAGGGGCCACTTTCACTTAAACACATATTTACACGTGTGTGTGTGTGTGTGTCGGATATTCTGCAGCTGTAAGCAGCACACACTCTGAAGCTGCAGCTTCATCCAGTCCTCCAGCCGACGATCTGAACACGCCGAGGTGGAGCTGCAGGAGAGAGTGAGGAGGAATGTGAGGAATGCAGAGCCCCAAATGAAATCATGCATTATTCAAGTGAAGGAGGAGAAAAAGGAGGACAAATTCTCTTTCTTCTGACGACAAAGACGAGGTGAGAGATCAAGTTAAACTGTCAGTCCAGCTTTTATCAGGAAATTCATGGGGCTGCTCGCGTTGTTACCAGTCCTGTCACGATCCTCAAAACAAAAGCATTACACTAACACCCGTATCCCCAAACCACACACACACGCGCATGCACATGCACACGCACACACACACACACACACACACGCGCACGCACACGCACACGCACACGCACACGCACACACCACTCCCTTTACTTTCTCTAACACGACGAGGCAGCACGACTACACAACTAAACTGATGGAGTGAAACTTTTCTTCAGCGGATCAGGACTCTGAAGCTGGTCCACAGCGGGTCTGAACCTCCACCAACACGATGTTAGCCGTAATGCTATGCTACATGATGGCCTGTGTAGCATTAACCTCTGCCAAATTATTGCAGCTAAAATCCCCAACCGACGCTAAATATCCATCGCCCACAAAAGCTCTGGATTGTTCTCACGACTGGTTGCTTAAAGTAATTGCTTATTTTGTAATAAATGAAGGAACATAATCAGTTTACCAAAACGTTAATGACTTTATATCATATATAATATAATGTACATATAATATAATATGCACACCAAAGTTAGTCACGGAGTTCCACAAGGTTCGGTGCTCGGCCCAGTTCTTTTACCCTCATAAAAACTTCCTCTGGGTAAATGAGGAAACACATTAAATGTCATTGTTATGCAGATGGTACTCAGTTATACTTATCAATGAAGCCATTGAAGCGCACCCCCCCCCCCCCCCATGCTCCTTAAACATATGCAACATTTTGGCAGACATCTCAAACTCTGCAGACTACGTGACGGAGAGAGAAGCACAGTTTCCATCGTGTCCTGGAACAATGGGTTCACACACTGGATGCAAAACAAACTGATAAAAATGAATCTTCCTCTTGTGGTGACACGTGGAGACGACTCAAACTGTGAACTCACTCTGAGCTCCAGCTGATGGAGCACGAAGGCTGGGGGGTAGACCGAGCTCAGGGATGACTCACTGCTGGGATAATGGCTGCCTTCAGACATGTAAAGCTGACAGGGTGGCCTCAGGATGAGGTCAGGACAAGGGGAGGGGGGGTTCGGTACCAGCTGCCCGTCTCATGCCAGCTCCAGCCGTGCCCTGCCCGTCATAACTCGGCTGTAATCAGCTGGAACTGAGCCTCAGCGACACCAGGAGACGCACGTTCACCCTGCAGGGAGGGGAGCTGCTTATCTAGAATCACATGCATTCAGTCAAACAATGAAGAGTATTCAGGTCCAGCTGTAACACAGCGTCGCTGAAGGAGTGACATCGTCTCAGTGACAAAAGTTTCAGATTCATAAACGTGCAGCTACAGTTTTTCATCATCCGGCTCCGGTTGATTAAATGTGCACAGACATGAGCCCTGCTGCTGCTGCTGCTGCTGCTGCCGTGTTCAGAGTTCAGTTTGTGAGTGAAGGAGGCGCAGTCTAAGCTGAAGAGGACACAAATCAATACTGCAAGCAACAGCAGCGCCGGGGAATCGTGAATGAAGGAGCCAACGGAGCGCTGCATCTGATTCTTTAACCAAACTAAATCAGTTCATGTCTAAGCACGTGACCAAATGTACAACACAGGTGCAATCATTGTACAGATTCAGGGCGTAACGTGACATCATCCACTGTGCCTCGTTTTACACAGTGAGAAAGTGAAGTGGTCCATAATCAGCTAAGTGACACTTTTCTTCCCTGCACTCAGACGAACAGTACTACCAACCAACACTTCAACTTCCAAAGAAGCAAAGGTCAAGGGTCATCACTGAGCTCATTTGGAGTCTTTAATGATTAGAAGCTACGCTGTTTAATTTACACATGAAGACCAACACATCTCTGACAGTATAATCACTGCTCAGATCTTTTGTCATTTAAATAAGCAGGTTTTACATGAAACAGTCTCCATACAGTCCATTACATTACAGCACTGTGTGAGTGAGTCAGGGTCACACTGAGCTGCTCTCTCATCCACACATGACGCTGACTCAAGATATAACATCATGCTGTGTTCATGTTACACTTTAAATATAAGTTTTTCCTGTTTGTGGCTTGTTCCCGTGTGCTTCACATGAAGACTACCATGGTTTATATTTCAGAACAATACAGACTGTCCTTGTTCTCTTGTTAATCAGCGTTATTGAGCCCTGGCTGCCCCGTCTGATTCGGCCCTGACTCCATGTGTTAGCTGCACCTTGTGTCTTAACTAAGAGCCTGCTTAGAGGTCTGCTTCTGCTGTTAGCATTTAGTTAGTTAGCATCTCTGTACAATCTAGGCTAAAGCTAACTCAGCCTAAAGACACCAGACGTCTCCTACGTCCGGTTCAGAGGACCGAAGCAGGAGGGATGATGTTAAACTGAACTGTGTGCTGTTTGGTCAGATACATTCAGAACCATTACCACTTCTGCTGTTAGCATTTTCGCTTGTAGGCCGCTCCTGTGGTGCGTTTGCTTGTGAAATAAACTCAGAGCGAGACAGACTGCTAACTTTATAAAAAGGAAAGGAAAAGGAAGCGGCGAGGAGGAAGAGAGATGGAGGGCGGCACAACCGAACGCTGCCGAACATGAAGTCGGTACCGAGTGCGTTTAATTTGTGATTGTCAATCAACCAACCCGATTTTAAAGGCCTGTATCAAATTTGCAGGAATCCATCCAATAGTTGTTGTGATATTTCAGTCTGGGACAAATTGGTGGACAAAGTGATATTTCCATCCCAAGACAGCAGCCTCGACCAGGGCTGCAAATATGACTTCAGTGTTGGGTCGCAGGCTGCAGGACACCATCAAAACAGGAAGCTTAGCAGTCGGCCCATCTCTCCCAGTTTAGCCTCTTTATCTCAAATCACTTCATTAAGAGGTGACGTGAACCCTCCCTGCACAGGAAACTGTGCACAAAACTATGGCAAGTACAGTGGGTCAAAGGTGAAGCAGGAAGTCTGTCTGTAAACGTACAGTCCAGTTTACAGACTGTGTACATAAGAAGGTAAACAATCATCTTTGTTTCTCTCACAAATATCTTCACCGAGCACAAAGACCGATTCACACTTTCCATAAACTTCACGATCCAATCATTTACTGTATCCTGACACGTACCAGCTACAACATGAAGCGATGTCCCAATGAGTATAAATAATCACAGTGTGCACGATGAGCGCTTTGATTTAATGTTCACAGTTCTGCTTCTAACAGTAAATGACACGAATACTTCCTGATGCTCTGCTGCAAAGTGTGAACCCCTTTGTGATCCGGGTTTTATGCAAACATGAGGTGTTGTTGTGAAGATGATGATGTTATTTGATGCCATGGCAACTAGTGTCCCTAACACGCACACACACACACACACACACACACACAGCTGCAGACAGACCACCCTGACACAGAGCGTATTAGCATTACAGTGAGTCTGAACGGACCATTATAAGGATAAAAACACGGCTACAGTTAGATTATGACACTTAGAAAAGCCAATCGACGCTTTACCTGTGATTTAAACTTGAAACGAAGCACTTACGACGACTTTTGATGACATTATCGAAGCACAGAGCGGTGAAAACAGCCGCTTGTGTAGTTTCACAGCAGGTTCAGATACAGTTACACCCACGGAGGCAGAAAACGGTCCAACAAAACAGCGACACAGCACAAGAGAACAAAATGAACACAAACCGAACACACGAGCGAATCACAAAGAGTTCAAATTCAAACCAGACCAGTTTGTGCTCGATTAACCGTTATCCACATGAGCTGGATATCCACAGGGAAAAGTTGCAGCTCTTTCTTCGGGCTCCAGGATGAAACCGTCGCTCCCAGGTGGAGCGACTCAAACATTTCACTCACTTTTCCATGTTTAAAAGAGGAGAAAGCCCGTTTTTACAAGATAAACGTGACGATAAAGACGAAGAAGAAATGTCAGCTCACCTGCTGGAGAAGAAGAGGTCTGTTTTAGTCCCATAAATACATCGATAATAACCCCAACAGGCGTAGTTTCCGCCGCCGTCCTCTCCCAGTGCAGCTGGATGTGTGTGTCTGTGTGCGGATCCACCGGGCTCTCCTGGAGGAGAGCAGCCGAGCTCCGGCTGATGTCACCGGGCAGGGAGGAGCTTCACCGGGGCACATCTCCATACGGACGTGATGTCACTGGTTCAAAAAACTCCAAACACATTTGTTTTATTATCACAGATTAATTTGAAGGATCTGTGACTTTCAAAAAAGGCAACAGCTCCCCCACAAAACTACAGCAAAGGAAACTGTGCTTAGTGTTATTATAATGATGTTGTTCAGTAGGAGTTTCAATGTTTAGTAGGAGTTTTAATGTAGCCTACTCACTGTTATTTCATCAAATTGAAATAACCGACTAAATAGGCTTCTAGAGTAATTTGAATTGCATGTTACTTTACGCTGTTAGTCCAAAACATTTCAAAGGAAATACTGTTTGTTTTACTCTACTGCTTGTATTTAATGCTAACGTTTTATTTTACAGATCCCATTGTTTCCTATAATTTCCTGGAGACAAAGTGAATAAAAAGTTCCTGCAAAGGATTAGCCTGCCATGTGGTTGTATTTATCTGGAAATGATGTAAATACAAATGGAGCGAGTGGCACACAGAACGTCTTAATGATTAACTGACATGCTCATACATAAGCTATAAAAAACCCACGTTGGAAGAATGACGAACAGCAGCCCCACAGAGTACATTTGTTTAACAAAAACTCAGCAGCACCTTAACGTTTCATGCAAAACCTGTACAGCCCGTCACCCCAGCGGGCTGAGGGGTCATGGAAACGTCCCCATCTATGGTTGTTACTCACCATATTCACATGGCGGTCATTTTCCCTCATGCTCATGGCTGGAAGCCTAAATGTTGTTGTTGTGTTCCAGGTTGTACCTAAGTTATATTGACAAATGAATCTGACAATCGTTAGCATTTCACTGCTTCTCGATTGATCAGCAAGTGAAACAACAATCGATGGTAAACTCCATAGTGATACCGGGTCACATTTCTTGTAAAAGCGACATTGATAACCTATCAGCTACCATCAGACAGCAGCTAACATTCTTCTGCTCCCTTGCTATCACTGTTAGCATTAAACCGCTTAAAAGTGAAACATTACAGCTAGCTAATAATTTAAGCCTCCTATCTAATCATGTCGCACAATTAAAGGGTAATGTAAGCATTTAACAACTTCTAGCTAACATTACCGTTAGCTAGAAGTGTTTCACTTTTCCGATCCTACAGTGTAATGCTATCAGATGGTAATGTTAGCATATAACTACTTCCAAGCTAACATTACTGTTGGATAGAAATGTACACCTTTCCTATCTTATTGTGTAACACAAAAGAGCTAATGTTAGCACTGAATCCTCTAGTCAACATTACCGTTAGCTAAACATTTACACCTTTCCTACCCTATCATGTAACACATGTATCAAATGTATTGTTAGCATTTACGCCTTTCCTATCCTTTTATGTTACACCATCTAACTGTAATGATAGCATTACCGTTAGCTAGAAAATTATGCCTTTCCTATCCTATTGTCTAACACTGAAGCTGTAGTGTTAGCATTAAACCACATATTGCTAACACACCGGTTAGCCAGGAATTTATGTTTTTCCCATCCTATCATGTAAGCTAATACTAGCAAAATATAGCAAATGTTAGCATTCAGTCACTTCTTAGCTAACAGTGATATTAGCCTTTCTTTAGCTGTTGTTTGGTGAATGCTAATCGCTTATCAAAGCAGTACAACATTATAACCGCATTCTCGGCCGACCACGTTGAGTGTGATGTCAGAGGAAAATGGCCGCTGTGTGACGATGGTCGACAGGTACACAGTGGGGCGAGAGCAGAGACTCACTCTCCTGCTAAAAGTACTGCAAACATTAATGCCAGACTTCCTTTAAATTCTGTTAAATTTAAGAACAAGTGTGTTTGGGTGGAGACGTGTGGACGACTGCGAGGTTCAGTCGCTTTAAAGCGTCTGACAGAATAATTTATGATGTGCAGAGAGAAACAGAATATCAAACCTCCACAGAGACGCAGCTTCAGAAATAAAACACTTCATCTTTCCTTAATGTAGAAATCTTTCTAATAGTCTGTTGGACTAAAAAAATCCTTGTTTACTCTTTTGCTGAAATATTTCATATACTGTCTATCAGTGAAATGTAGCATGTCAGAGACAGTTAATATGTTTTCAGCAATAACTGAATAAGAGGGCCTGTTAGCAGAGCTGTAATGTTGAAATACAAACCGGCAGCACTTCATCCTCCTCACACACCTGGTGCTAGTTTTGTGTCTCTATTCTTTCTCATTCAGTAGTTTACAAAACAAACAGCATCTTTGTTCCTGTTTCTATCTGCTGTTGAAGCCGTCTCTTTCAGCAGACACTCACCTGTGTTTGGATTTCTGGGTTATTTCAGGAGTCATCTTCTTTTCAACATTCATGGTGTCCAAGCATCTAATTTTAGGACAGTTTATCTAACCGATCTGCTAGCATGGCTGAAAGCAAACCAGTACAATGGAAGAAGAAAAGTCTGAGTGATTGATTTGTTTCTATATTGGCATTATCACGCCTTTCAATCAGAGTGATGGATGACGAGGAGGTGATGTAGGAATTGATCGACTCTGGGGCTCCTGTCTGTGATAAATCAGAGTTCAAATCTGGCTCAGACAAACAGGCT
This sequence comes from Semicossyphus pulcher, assembly GCF_022749685.1. Classification (NCBI taxonomy): domain Eukaryota; kingdom Metazoa; phylum Chordata; class Actinopteri; order Labriformes; family Labridae; genus Semicossyphus; species Semicossyphus pulcher. The sequence continues at coordinate 209,984 of NW_027211717.1, read as the reverse complement.
GCTCCAGCACGTCCAGCTACCTTACATTACTGCAGCGCAGACAGCTCACTGTAATAGAACACATAACAAATCACTTTGTGTTTCACAGCCCTGACGGAAAGCTTCCATCGCCACAAAAGCAGAAAATACAAACAGATGTGCAAACGGCGAGCCGGCAGAGTGAGATTTCATTTATATTCACAGGAAGCCTCGCTGTGATAAAACACACGGGGAGATGGGAGGTGTAATATTGAGGCTGGAGGCAGAGTGAGGACGGATTACAAATACATCAAATAAGTTTCATAAAACGTGTTCGCACATGAAACAAATGGAGCCATTATTGCAGAATATTCCAGCACGTACTGTAGATCCTGTGAGGCAGATACACTGATGGATTCTGGGAAGACTGAAAGAGGCTGAGGCTGAGGACGGTGTCGGAGACATGGCCGCAGATGATTACAGATCCATGTTAAACTTTGAACACACATGTGGATACCCAAACAAAGTGTGAGGACATGTAAACGCTCGAGCTGAAGACACTATCAATTACATTTACTCATATGTACCTTTGATCTTTATCCCTGAATAACCTGAGATGCAACCTTTTCTTCTACCTGTGCCTCTTTGAGACGTCTCGTTGAACAGGAAGAGGTTCAGTTTGGAAGGCTGGAGAGAGAGGAGGCGATCCCTGGAGAGGAAAGGTACATTTATTCAATCATTTAAAAACAGAAGCCAATAACATTTGTTTTCTCAAGATCACAGGATACTCTCAAAGTGTGTCTGCTCTATTTGATCACACCTGACTTGGGCCTTAAAGGCCACTGTATGTGTTGGTACACCTTCATCTTAGTTTGAAGCAGTTGGATTTTTGTAAAGACATCATCTATGCCAACATGGCAATCTTTAAAGCTAAAATATGAACATTTAGACAGGCTGACTTTAGTCTACAACACACTGTGGTCAGATGGAGTTTTGTCTTCTGACTACAGATTATTATTGAGTTTCATTCAGTGAAAGCGTCACAGTGTTTAGGCACCAAGTTCTCTGTAATAATAATAATAAATGTCCCAGTTCTGGACTCACAGGGGACAGCGTGTTCTCCCGGGTAAAGAAACCGCTCGGCTGAGAATTTGTTTTTCAATCGGACGCCAACATTTTTGACCCCACAGTTTTCAAAGCAGGTGATTTCTGTCCGGTGCTTGCAGGTCCCCGTCCATCAAGAACAACAAGTGAGTAGCTCTGCAATAATCCGTGCAGAACCCAAACACCAGACACGGAACCTGAAACAGGATGTGTTCTATAGTGTGTCTCATATTTACATACAAAGCTTGAACACATGATCTGTATGAGAGCCGGCAGGATGGTGTCTGTGGTGTCTGACTGAACGTTCTGTCAAACAGTGATGTTCAAACTCACTGTTAGCATGTTCAGCCGGTTCAGTTAGCATGACTCAGCTGCAGGAGACGTCGGCTCCAGCTGTTCCTCTGATAGAAAAGCTGGAAGTCACAAACAAAGGAGGGAACTGAACCGTCGGAGCAGAGACTGACAGCAGACAAACACTGTGCTTCCTCCACTTCCTCTGCAGCTCCACGCAGACCTGCAGTGTACTGTCCCTTTAACCACATGTTGTCTTCATGTCAGAACAAACTGCTGTGTGTCATCGCCTCATATTTACTCTGAGATTCATGTGTGTGTGTGTGTGTGTGTGTGTGTGTGTGTGTGTGTGTGTGTGTGTGAGCAGCAGGTAAAAACTGTGCTGATGGGTGTGTGTGTGTTTGCCCTCAAACTTTGTCACATCCTGTCTCATTGTGATCGTGTTGACAGTTTGACTTGATCACCGGACAGCACTGAGATTAAATAGGTGCAGCTGTCTGAAGTATGACTTGTTACTGTGTTAATAAAGTGTGTTCACAGTTTTCCTGGTAAATAAAACCGTTATTTTTCAGTCTGTTGTCAGCGATGGTCGGACGTACAGACAGGCGGGCGAGGGTTCGACATTTCCTGGCTCAGTACAAAAACAGCCTCAGCTCAATAAACACTTTCTAAAGTAGTTAACAGGCGAACAGGCACAGCTGCAGGACAGACAGAGTAAATAGGAGCATCAAAGCTCTGATTCCTGGGTGGAAAACGTGGACTGTAATAACCCTGTGGTTCGGAGGCGGTGTAAAAACTTTAATTGACACATGAATCCGGCGGAGAACTTCTCATCACGGCTGTGAGAGCAGCTGGAGAGGCTGCATGAAAGGAAATCTGCTGCAAACAAGTTTAAATATTTAACAAGAATCCCTCTGCAATCAGTCACAGACGGAGCACAAACACTCGCAGAGTCCTGGTGCTTCTCAGAAAAACATGCAGCATTAACATTTAGCTTCAAATCAAACAAACACTAAAGTCTGTCATTAAGCTCATTAACCGTTTCACACACACATTTTCTACTTGTCAGACACAGGTGGAAATAATGACTCTTTTGCTTTCTGTCTTGTTTTATCCGCAGTGCAACAATAAGTCAGATACCTGCTGCAGTTCATGTGGATCATCTGTGGTCAAATAGAACATGAACATGTGCTGGCCAGGTGAACAGCAGCTACCTGACCGCACTCAGAAAGACGTGTAGCAATAATCAGACCCTGCATGAGTTTGTTGTAATCATTACAGTTCAGGATCATCTTCACACGAGTCGAGCCACACAGGGCGTCTGCTCGCCGCTACTACAACTCCTACTGGCGTTATGAGCGAGGTCCTCAGAGGACGAAGAGAGGATGATGGAACAAGGTCAGGGTGGATGGATGGATGGATGGATGATGGATGGATGGATGGATGGATGATGGATGGATGGATGGATGAATGGATGGATGGATGGATGGATGGATGGATGGATGGATGATGGATGGATGGATGGATGGATGGATGGATGGATGATGGATGGATGGATGGATGGATGAATGGATGATGGATGGATGAATGGATGGATGGATGGATGATGGATGGATGGATGGATGCACGGATGGATGGATGATGGATGGATGGATGATGGATGGATGGATGGATGGATGCACGGATGGATGGATGATGGATGAATGGATGATGGATGGATGGATGGATGGATGCACGGATGGATGGATGATGGATGGATGGATGATGGATGGATGGATGGATGGATGCACGGATGGATGGATGATGGATGGATGGATGGATGGATGCACGGATGGATGGATGATGGATGGATGGATGGATGGATGGATGGATGAATGGATGATGGATGGATGGATGGATGGATGCACGGATGGATGGATGATGGATGGATGATGGATGGATGGATGATGGATGGATGGATGGATGGATGCACGGATGGATGGATGATGGATGAATGGATGATGGATGGATGGATGGATGGATGCACGGATGGATGGATGATGGATGGATGGATGATGGATGGATGGATGGATGGATGGATGGATGGATGCATGGATGATGGATGGATGGATGGATGATGGATGGAAGGATGGATGGATGATGGATGGATGGATGGATGGATGGATGATGGATGGAAGGATGGATGGATGATGGATGCATGGATGGATGGACGGACGGATGGATGGATGGATGGATGGATGGATGGATGAATGGATGGATGGATGATGGATGGATGCATGGATGATGGATGGATGGATGGACGGATGGATGATGGATGGATGCATGGATGGATGGATGGATGATGGATGGATGGATGGATGCACGGATGGATGGATGATGGATGGATGGATGATGGATGGATGGATGGATGGACGGATGGATGATGGATGCATGGATGGATGGATGGATGATGGATGCATGGATGATGGATGGATGCATGGATGATGGATGGATGGATGGATGATGGATGGATGATGGATGGATGGATGGATGATGGATGGATGAGTTTGTATCTGGTTCTGAGACTGAAATAATCCTCACGTCTGTTTATGAGCTACAGAAGCAAACAGAGCATGAATGGATTATTTATAGATTTCAGTTGAACGTGTGTCAGCGCTGCAGCGGGTCGGTGTCAGCGTTGCAGCGGGTCAGTGTCAGCGCTGCAGCGGGTCGGTGTCAGCGTTGCAGCGGGTCGGTGTCAGCGCTGCAGCGGGTCGGTGTCAGCGTTGCAGCGGGTCGGTGTCAGACGAGCAGATTAGCAGCTCGCTGCAGGAACATAAAGATTCATGAAGACAGGAACACGACCTCACATGAACAGGACAAGAGCAGATCAACATTTTCCTCGGACAGATCGTAACTCAATAAAATATTCTTCAACATCAGAGTCAGCTTCATCAGGAAGGGTTTGTTTTGGTGTTTTGATGCAAAATAATAAACATGGGAACACAAACAAAACAAGTGAAAACAATGTGCACCTACACACGGAGGCAGCCATCTTGGATCCTCCATCCATACATAATGGTAAATGGACTGTACTTATATAGCGCTTTTCTAGTCTTTGCGACCACTCAAAGCTGCTTTTACACTACATGTCACATTCACACATTCATACGCTGATGGCAGAGGCTGCTACGTGAAGTGCCCAACTGTCAATCAGATATCACATTCATACCCGTTGGCTATGCCACCGGGAGCAATTTGGGGTTCAGTGTGTTGCCCAAGGACACTTCAACATGTAGCCTGAGGGAGCTGGGGATCGAACATCCGACCTTCCGATTGAAAGACGTCCGACTCTACCACTGAGCCACATTATATGACCTCATCATCCACAGAACATTAAACTTCCATAGATGCATTATTTCTGAACATATAAGCAAAGACGTCCAGCTCGGTGGCTCTGAGCTTTTACACATTTTCGGAGAACATAAAGTGACACCATGGTCAGCAGCAGCAGACGTCATCTCCGAGTTCATCAGGCCTAATGTTATTGTAGTAATGATTAGGACATGTTTATGAAGGCCGTGCAGCTGTCTCTGTGCAGCTCTGTTGTTGTGAGGCATGAAGAGATGTTTGCATTAACTGAAGCTTGATGCCGCAGCGGCCAAATGGTGGTGAAAGTCAGAGATAAGGAGGGCCGAGTATGAAAGAGTCTGAAGATGGTGAAACCAGCATGGCTGAAGGCAGAGTTCAGTGTGATGGTCGATGCTGCAGTAAATGATGATTTTAAGCCTGACATTGAACACCTGAGATTTCTCTGTGTCAGAGATCAACACACCTGAGGTGTAATCACATAAAACCACTGTTATATTAAACACAGCTGCGTACATGCAGAAGCACTTTCAGTCTGGTGTTTCTCCTACATGGTAACGAGTGAGATCCGTAACCACACACACGTATGATGTACAACATGCCGCTGCACTCCTCAACAGGTGACTGATATTCTCCTTTCAGACAACAGCCGCTGATCGCAACCAAACATCCGCCTGAGAGAGCTGGAAGCATTTCTCTTCTTGTCCTCCAGTTTAAGTCATCATCTCTCCGGCAGCACATTAAGAGGAGGAGATTTATGATTCCACTTATTCATCACGCAGGCATCTTTCTCCCTCTGTGAACTTTACTCCTCAATATCCAGCGGAAAGCTTTTACTTTGGTTTCCCCTTACGCAGCGCTAATGCAGGTCCACATTACACCCTGATCAGGCTGGTTTGGGGCCTGATTCAGACTAAAGTAACAGAGTCCTGATGTTCTGATGGTTCTAAAGACGATCTCTCCACATGTTCCTGCTGTGACGGATGTCAGAGTGATTTACTTCCCCTGATCTGCTCAGAAGAACGTCATGGCCGCACTGATTTCAAATATCATGTTCAGTATTTCTGATCTGATCTCCCGCTGTGTGGGGGGAACGCCGAGGACAGCCGAGCACGCTCTCTGTGGATCGTCACGTGGAACCAAACGATAGCCAATCAGGAAGCGAGCTGACTGAAGCAGGAAGCACAACAACCGCAGCCATGGCGACAAAAGCAAACGTGCAGCATAAAGTCACATGTCCAGCCCGTGTTCACACCGTCTCCACCACTTCATCCACAGTTTGTTCTTTTTTCTTTATGAACTATCATCACCAATTCTTCCTGCCCGTCGGCCGCCATGTTTGTTTACACTAGTCTCGTTTGACCATGTGAGATTCTGTGAGATTTCCAGCTATGAGAGCTAAGGTAAGTGGCTAACGGTCTTTTCCAGCCTTTGCTCGGCTTCATTTAGTTTAAGAGGATTGAAACATTATTTGAACAGCATTATTTCTTTGTCAGATTTTCCTACATCAGGACGTTCTCTCTGCTTCGTCACCAACTTGAAATGAGCGTTCTGTGCAGTCAGAACGACAGCGGAGAAGCTTTGAATGATGAAATCCTGAACGAAGAATAAAATCTTGTTTCTTTTCGTGGGTGTGACAGTAGCCTGAAGCTCTCAGTATCAACATGTAGCTTTCATGACTCATGATGAACAGATGTGTGTGTGACGGTGATGTGATGCTGTGCACATATTTTCATTACGCTCTCTGAGTCTCTGCTCACACTGATCAGACCTCCCAGAGACGCAGACGACATTACACATTCAATCAGCTGCTCTATGACTCCATTTCTCTCCAGCTGAGGCGTCATGAGAGAAGGATAATAAATATGTGATGAGAGGAGCTAATGAGAACATCCAGAGTTCTAAAACTGATGACTTTGTGTTATTAAAACGTCCTCTGTCATGAGAGCTCGCCGTCAGGCGGCCTGAAACCTCACTCTGCTGGAATCAGCTGCTCGAACACATCCTGAGTATCCGCCTCATCCACATCACTCCCTCACTTCACTGTGTGCTTCTCCAGCCGGGCGAGCGGTGAGATGACACACCTCTGTGAGCCGGGTTTCAGGACGGGCAGCATTAACATTCAGCTCACAGTGAAGCACAGCAGAGAGTCTCCGAGGAAACCACAGTGCTTTTATTTGAGCGAAGAGATTCTACTTTACACACAGGTGAAGAGAGCAGAGTGCTGCACACACAGACACACACACACACACACACACACACACACACACAGACACACACACACACACACACACACACACACAGACACACACACACTGCACTTCACTTGATATGTGAATTAAAGTTCACCATGGTGACCCAAAGAGCTTCTGCACATCACCGACTGTCAGAGGACGAACCTGCATCTTTCTAACGTCCAGCAGGGGGCGACTCTTCTGGTCAGTCTATGAGAACATGCCCCTCCTCCTCTCCTGATGTATTCCCTCAGTAAACATGTTCCTAATGAGTTTATGGTCTCAGTCTCTAGTTTCACGTCTTCTTCAACACAGCATGATGTTCATTTAGTCACTGATGCTCCCGTTGAGAGTCACACAGACCAGGAAGAGGGGAGGGGTTAGGGCGGGGCTACCTGTGACTGATAAGGCAACACGTATCCACTCTGTCGTCCACATTTGTTCTCTTCTGTCCACAAAAAGAGCTAAAAAGCTGAACTCAAGACTGCAAACAATAGTTCACAAACCAATGGGCCACCATGCTGAGGAAACCCGTCGCAACAAACCTTCAGATTGTCAAAGAGTCGGACAGCAGTCGATTGTTTCTGCCATCAATCGTTGGTGTTTAATCCACTGCAAACGTTGCTTCTGCAAAGACAAAGATAAACCTCGTGCAGGTCTCTGTGCAGAAGGAGGTTTTCTCACGTGATCATGTCGGGCTGAGTCCAGCCAAGTAACCCAAACATACACACGCTCCGTCCCCGAACAGTGTGTGTGTTTGTGTTCTGAGCAGCTGTCGGCGTCTTCGTTTGGATGTTTCCGTCTCTTTCCATGATGCTTGTGTTGACTCTGCTGCTCTTATGTTCCTTAGTGTTGCCTTCTTAAAGAGGGATCATGTTAAACAGAAAATCTAATCCATGTCAGCAGAGGGAAAGCAGGCGCGACCAGTGAATAAGATCAGATCATGTTTATTGATCTCCCATTGGGAGAAATGTAGCTGATACAACAGTTCAGTTATAAATACAAACAATAACCAGTAACAATAATAATAACAAAATATATAGACAGTATTATTAGTCCAAAATGACCCTGGTGCTCCGTCAGGTTCAGCGGTGAGCCTGCCACCGTCCTCTCTTTGCGGCTGCGCTCCAGTAGCAGGAGTTCACTGATGAAACGAGCGCTCCCATTCAGACTAAACTTCTGTGTTCACAATCCAATTATTATGATCCTCGGCGTGGTGAGACCTCTTCCTCCCTCTCTGTTTGATGGCATTTGTCACGCCATCAACCCAAACACAGAGCAGACGCACCGAGGGGCGACATCGAGACACGCTCCGTTCTCATCTGAACACAATGACGGGCGGCGGGCGGCCATTTGTTCTGATGATTATCTGAAGGCAGCGTTCATTAAAGCTTCTTCTCTTAGATTATCTGTCATCGTATGTGTTCCACAATATTCTAAGTTTCCCAGCGTTAGATGATCTCCCCTCTTTAAACCCAGACGCTCAGTAATAACGAGTTTAATGAACACACTGGGGCTGCCATGGCTCCGTTTAAAGGGAGCCGTTGGTTCATGACAGTGAGGGAGCGAGAGCAGGATCGTACTGCAGTCCGGCAACATCTCTATGATGAACAGACAGGAGCCACGTGTAGCTGCTGGATTGGATCTGAAGGTAAATGTGTTAATAAAAGACACATCTTCAAACACGTGGTCTAACGATCATTGCAGAGGCTGCTGGTTGAGCATGTGTCATTAATCATGTTGATTAAGTGTTTGTTCAGACCAGAAGTGAAGGCCGTTTTTGCACGGCATGATGGCATCAAAAAGCAAACCTACCTGGCAGGAGACGCTCAGCAGCATTATCTGAGATCTTCATGTGACGTGTCTTAAAGTCTGTCAAAGCTGAGATTCTCCTGATGTCCTGAAACGCATCATTAATGGTCAAAACAACAACGTTTGTTCTTGTCGACCTGCAGACGGACGTGACAAAGCGACTCTTTACGCACCTGCATCCTGACGAGGTTAGTTATTGTCATTGATCTCAGTGACATCTGATTATTACTCCAGGGTTTGTTTCCTGCGTGACAAGAAGGTGATAAATGAGGAAAGTTACGTCACTTCCTTCTGTTAAAGTTTCCTTGAGGAAGTGGATCCAACCAGCAGCACACCCGTTTTTCAGAAGTATTAAAGCGTTGTTGGAGTAAGAGAGCGCGCTGGAGTTAGCCGTGTTAGCCCTGCTAGGTCACCAGAGGAGGCACTTCAGTGATGTAGCCTCGGTTAGCACTGTGTTGAAACAAGTCGAGTACATGTGTGTTCAGTGTGTGGATGAAGCGACTTCACTTTGACAGTTGGACCTCATGTCAGCTCTGTGTTCAGAGCCGACACATATGTGGATTTAAAATGTCAGGTGTTAAAATAAACAGACAGAAAGACGTCACATTAAACCATCTGAAGGAAGCTCGACCTTCGCACAGTGAACATCAAACAGTCCTGCAGACACATCCTCCTGTTGCACATGCAGCTGACACTTTAAGCAGATCACATCCTCTGCCTTTGTGCTCCGGCGTCTTCGCAGCCGGCGTCTAAATAAAAGGATTCCCTGTTGATAAAAGGCTTTTCTCCTCTGCTCAGGCCGGACAATCTCAGAGCGGAGAGGAGAGATGTTTGCTCGCTGAAGCTGAACGAGCTGAAACAACCTCCTTCTTTAACCCGAGTCGATGCTCAGGACGTTTCTCTTTGATGGCACGTTTTTAATCTGACCCTCCTTCAGACCTTTTCCAAAGTGAGAGTCATTTAAAGTTTAGAAGTCTGGTGGCCTTTTTTATTTCAGAGTGAATGTTCTGCCGCTCAGACGTCAGCTGTACATCCTCACACTGTCAGTTTAAACACCATCAAACGGTCACAACAGGACCTCATGGGTACAGTCTGAAAACAACTAAACATTGTTCGGTGTGTTTTGTTCGGTGTGTTTTGTTCAGTCTGTTTGTTCAGGTGTGTTTTGTTCAGTGTGTTTTGTTCTTTGTTCAGGTGTGTTTTGTTCGGTGTGTTTTGTTCAGTGTGTTTTGTTCGGTGTGTTTTGTTCTTTGTTCAGGTGTGTTTTGTTCGGTGTGTTTGTTCAGGTGTTTTTTGTTCGGTATGTTTTGTTCTTTGTTCAGGTGTGTTTTGTTCAGTGTGTTTTGTTCGGTGTGTTTTGTTCAGTGTGTTTTGTTCAGTGTGTTTTGTTCAGTGTGTTTTGTTCAGTGTGTTTTGTTCAGGTGTGTTTTGTTCAGTGTGTTTTGTTCGGTGTGTTTTGTTCAGTGTGTTTTGTTCGGTGTGTTTTGTTCAGTGTGTTTTGTTCAGTGTGTTTTGTTCAGCGTGTTTTGTTCGGTGTGTTTTGTTCTTTGTTCAGGTGTGTTTTGTTCGGTGTGTTTGTTCAGGTGTGTTTTGTTCAGTGTGTTTTGTTCGGTGTGTTTTGTTCGGTGTGTTTTGTTCAGTGTGTTTTGTTCAGCGTGTTTTGTTAGGTGTGTTTTGTTCTTTGTTCAGGTGTGTTTTGTTCGGTGTGTTTGTTCAGGTGTGTTTTGTTAGGTGTGTTTTGTTCTTTGTTCAGGTGTGTTTTGTTCGGTGTGTTTGTTCAGGTGTGTTTTGTTCGGTGTGTTTTGTTCTTTGTTCAGGTGTGTTTTGTTCAGTGTGTTTTGTTCAGTGTGTTTTGTTCAGGTGTGTTTTGTTCGGTGTGTTTTGTTCAGTGTGTTTTGTTCGGTGTGTTTTGTTCGGTGTGTTTGTTCAGGTGTGTTTTGTTCGGTGTGTTTTGTTCTTTGTTCAGGTGTGTTTTGTTCAGTGTGTTTTGTTCAGTGTGTTTTGTTCGGTGTTTTTTGTTCAGGTGTGTTTTGTTCGGTGTGTTTTGTTCAGTGTGTTTTGTTCAGTGTGTTTTGTTCAGCGTGTTTTGTTCGGTGTTTTTTGTTCAGGTGTGTTTTGTTCGGTGTGTTTTGTTCTTTGTTCAGGTGTGTTTTGTTCAGTGTGTTTTGTTCGGTGTGTTTGTTCAGGTGTGTTTTGTTCGGTGTGTTTTGTTCGGTGTGTTTTGTTCGGCGTGTTTTGTTCGGTGTGTTTTGTTCGGTGTGTGTGACTGCATCCAAAATAATTCCTACAATGTTAAACCAGAGAAATCCTTAATGACACTGAAGGTTTACATGAGGGAAACAACTTCCTGTTTGCTTCACAACTGGACTTCCTCGTTGCTCATCACATGTCTGAGTGCTGAAGTAACCTCACTTCCACCTCAGCATGTCAGATGTACCAAAGTGAACAGTGAATAAAGTCTGTTTCTAAAGAGTCTCAGCCTTCGATCACGTTCGTGTCATTCTGAAATAATTCAGTTGGCAGAGGTGAAGAACCAATAATACTCTTAAAGGAGTCTGACAGCATTCACAGGCTGCTGCTGTCACCTGGTGGTTCACTGCGCTCAGGTAAAAGGCCTTTTCCTACTTTGCATCCTGGAATATTTCTGCATTCAACATTAAATCATGACGTCCCCTTGGTCGAGTGTAAAGCCATGTAACATGTAACTGAGGAGTGGATGACCTTAGTGAAGCTTGTGTCGTGTGAGTTTTAGGCTGTGCCTCTGTGCTGTCTCCGTCAGGCCTCAGGAACACATTTCAGTCTGGTTTCACTGTGAGAGGGAGAAACTGGATCTGACTGACAGCACATTAACTTAACACATAACTGATAACTGCTTAAATGTCAGTGTGTTTGTTTTCAGCAGGTTGTTTCTGTCTCGCTCGGTGCTCAGTTACAGAACCAGAAAGATTTTCACTCCAGCATCAACACTGGTTTGCTCACACTGCCCCCTACAGCCAGCTGGAACACACTGCATCAGAGTGGATGGATGATGTTTACACACAGTCTGAGGACACTCGTGGTTATATTAAAGTCTTTAAACTGGAACATGAAATGTTTCTGACAGTTCATCTTTAAATCTCTGTGATTTAAGTTAAAATGTTAGAAACACTCCTGGCTAAGTTTCCCCTCTGAACGTAGTTTTCTCACATCGTGCTGCATCGTAACACATCCTCTGGTTTATTCATATTTTATTTAGTATGAAGCCTTTAACATATGACAACAGACACAGGTCTTTGCTGACTCCCAGTCACTGACAACCAGTATTTAAAGACTAATTTAGACTGAAGACACCGGAACAATATCAAATATGATTCTTACATGATACGTGTTTGTAAGTAATAAAGTGTACAATGTAATTAAACTGTATATCATACTAACATAATATATATAACACTACAGTGTAGTAGAGTATGGGGTATAAGGTTCTGAAAAGTGAAACAATTAGGCCTGCATTCTCTCTAATGTCCAGCAGGGGGCGCCTCCAGAGGTCAGATCCTATAGAAGTCTATGAGAACATGCTCCTCCTCCTCTCCTGATGTATTCCCTCAGTAAACATGTTCCTAATGACTTTATGGTCTCAGTCTCTAGTTTCAAGTCTTCTTCAACACAGCATGATGTTCATTTAGTCACTGATGCTCCCATTGAGATAAATGTCTTCAGAGTTTAGTTGCACTAAGAGACACTCTGAGTTTAAAGCCTGTTTTTAGCTAGCCAACATTAGCATCCAAATTAATATAACCGCTAATTACACATGCACCTTGCTAACGATGCTAGCTCATGACTACAGACTTGATATGAAAATGTCAGGAGGAGGCTGTAGTTCAGAATGTTTAATACAATAATACAGAAAACAGCTGTACAGTATACAGAGCACACACACACACACACACTCTCTCTCTCACACACACACACGCACACAGCCAAAGAGCACATGATGACTATAGCACACATTGCATGAACAAACACAGTGCTCAGAGGACCTAAAGAGTTTCCATGTCGGCCATGTTGGCTCCGCCCTCCAGCTCGTCGGCCGTTCAACAGTCAGGAGTACAGAAACAAGCGAGCATCTGAGCTCGGAGTCGACGTCTTCAGACAGAAAAGTTCTGGTGTTTAGCTGTAAATCTTTTTCCATCAGCGTGTTCTACAAAGAAGTTTCTACAAAGATGTGTGAGAGTATAATGTTAGCTAACCTGTGAATATATTGGCCAGAGAACAACAAGACCACCTGTGCTGTAAACAAAAGCTTCCTTTAAAGCGATCACATGATTGATTGGAAATCCACACTGATTGGCTGCTGCTGCTCTGCTCTCTGTGGGTTCAAACCAGAGGCGTCGTTTTTGTCTTAATGCTGGACTAAAGTCTTTTTTTGGTCCTCCTGTCCTACTCATACATTGTTGTGCATTTTATTGTTGTGTCTTTATCACTATCAGAGTTTTATAAATATTGTTATCATATTGTTTTTACATTCATCATTAAAGAGGGAAACATGATTAGAACATGGGAAGTGTCTACATTCCTGTATCTTTAAAATGCCACAGGGTCTGAGTGGTGTTAGCATGTTACTATTTGGCTAATATGCTAGTGGTGAGCTAGCCAGCTTCAGGATTTAACTAGCATTGTGAATACTGGCTACGTCAATTAGCTTGCAGCTTATTTTCCTAAGGACTCATCCTGAACTTTGCTGAGCCACTTTGTAGGAGGATAGAAACAAGTTGATATAGGCTCGCTGCGTCACCACAGGCTAGTTAAGACGCTCCAAAGCTAAACAAGTCTGTCGACGTTAGACTACAGCTAACGTTAGCATTCAACCACTTCTTAGCTAGTATAACTTTGAAACATTTAGGATACATTTGATAGTAAAGGAGTTAATTACCAGGTAAAAGTTACGTTAGCCAGCGTACAGTATAATTAGCATATTAGCTAGGAGTTGGTTGAATGCTAACTGATGTGACTTTGCTCTTGGTGTCTGTAAAATGAAATATGTTTTTAAAATTGAAACATGACCTGATTACGAACCAGATTTTCACTCTTCAGTGAATATTGTTGAAATGATAACGATAGATTGTGATGTCAGAGGGAATTGGCCGCCATGTGAACATGGTGAATGACATCACATTTTGGGGTGTGGCCAGAAGCACAACATTCTTGATTATTTGAACCCAGAAAGGAGAACAAAGCAGTCGCCTCTCTTTCACACTTAATATTTTATAAGAGTTCAGCTTCTTTCAGAGAACCTCCAGCACGGCTTCTTAACAGCTCCAGGTCTGATTGGTCCAGATTAAGAACCTTTAACCTGCTTTAACCACGAACAGGAGCGTCTGAGCCGCTCTGCGCTCTGTGGTCTTCACCTGTCTGTCTGTAATTTGGTTTCTATCTAATCTTTGTTCCTCTGAGTCTCTAATAAAATCACTAACACGTTCAGCACTGTGACCATGAGGCTGCTAAGAAGCTGTTCTCTGATGATGGATGGATTCACTTTGAATGTGATTTTTTTCATGGACGGTTGTAAACATAAGGTCTGAGGGCCCTTTGGGGTCCACTGAGGGGCCTCTGAGTCAGCTGCTGTGTTTTAAACAGAAGCCACAGTCAGTCACAGCGGCAGTGAGTCAGCCGTGGAGCGTCCTCAGGCGTTTTCAGGCACTTCATCCTCCACCTCCTCCTCCTCCTTCTCCTCCGCTGACCCCGCCCCTGCAATGGTAACCAAGGCAACAGGTCAGCTGATGAAGTGTTACAGTAGCAAACGTTTTTGACATCATGTTTTCGTACCGTTCCAGGTCAGGTGATCTGAAGGTGATTTGTCTTCTTGTGTTTCTTCAGGAGGGCGGTCATCGGAGTTCTGTGATTGGTCGGAGGTGTGTCTGTCAGGGACACTGTGATTGGGTGAGGCATTTGATTGGTTGTCTGAGTTGTTATTAGAGGCCACGCCCTCTTGTTCCTCTTGTTCTTTATTGGCCAGCTCTGTGAACAATCAGACACGAGAACATTTTAGCTTCAGAGATAAATATTTGTTTTATATCTATGAGAGGGAACATGTGATGCAGATCTCTGTGTGTCTAAATAAAAGATATTAATACAACGTATTTAAATTTACAGAAAACACAACAACACTTGGAGTAAGCTAGCACAACAGCAAGCTAAATGCTAACATCAGCACAACATCTCCATTTCAAAGAAACTGAACATGTGAAGAAGTGTGCAGAAAATGTTCATTTACATCGAGTAACAACTAAAAACAGAGTTTAAAGCTATGCTAGCTAACAGCGGCGCTTTGAGCTAAATGCTAACATTAGCATGTGTGTGTACCGTGCACAGACAGCTCTTTCCATCTGTCCTTGTTGCTGCCGATGACACCTGACAGGTGGACCCTCAGAGCAGGCAGGTCGATGGCTGTCAGGGAAAAGTCCATGTGTCCATCATCACTGTTCCCATGGCGACCACTACTGTGTCTCTGCACCGACTCCACGGTTACTGAACCACTTCCTGTTAGACTGGAGGAGAGCAGAGTTAAGGTGTGATCAGACCATTAGCATAAAAGTCTAGAGATTCTCCTGACATCCCGAGTCTTGCATCAAGGTGGTCAAACCAAACTCCATTCAAAAAACATGCAATTTAAAGGAGTTTGCTTCTCATCTTGCAGACAGACATGATGCAGTTATTTCAGCGTCCTGAAAATGAGCAGCAAATGTGGAATCAGTACCTGGACCTCCTGTTTCCGGTCTCTCTGGCCTTCCTGTCCTCTTCTATCAGAGGTCCAATCACCTTCTCTGTAGTGTCGATCAGACCGCTGAAGGTCGGCTCCACAATGAAGTCGATGAAACCTGGAAACACACGGAGACGGGATGGAGGAGAGAGAGATGGACGGTATAACTCATAACTCAATAGTCAGATGATCCCTCAGAGAGCAGAGTGCAGTTCTTCAAACCACCAGCAGGTGCCACTGTTGCACTAAAGTTCATACACACACACACACACACACACACACACACACACACACACAGGACGGTAACTTCAGGTATCTATGATTCGTAACCATCACTCCTCACCTGCCTGTGCTCCTAAAGGCTGAAGGTCGTTCTTACCTATCTGTGATTGGGCGATCATGGTGGCTTTACGGTCGCAGAGAGGAGAGAAAGGAAGGCCGAGCTCCACCTCTTTATCTCCCTGGAAGAGACAAAGTCACCGAGCAAACACGAGCATCAAATCCACTCTGTGGTGTTTACTTCCACTTTTAGCCTCTCGAGCAGAAACAACACCACAAAGCAAACGGTGTGAAGTCACACAGAAGAGCTGAGGGTGAGCGGCTGCCCTCGCTGCTGATGTACAGAAACATTTGATGCCAGAATTCAGAGGAAGTTTTTTTTTCTTTATTCTGATAAGAACCCCGGAGAATCAGAGCTGCTTAAAGCGGTACGACACCACTGTAGACAGTACACTAGTTAGCAGGTTTCATGAGAGAAGCTAAACACACTTGTGTAATCCCTTACCTGTCTGAAGAACTCCTCCATCAGACTGTGAGTCCAGCGGTAGTGCAGCGGCCAGGCTTTAGCTGGATGACTGATGTCTGCAGCGTGAAGCATCAGAGACAACACCTTCACTTTGTCTATACTGCAGAGAGAGAACAGAAACCATTAACGAGAAAGCATTTCAGAATAAACCTTAACTGGAGGTGAAACAGCAAAGAAAAGAGGGAAACAGCTTCATCCTCCCGCCTGTCAGCTGAGCGCTGTTGTGTCTTTTATGTTGTATTGTGACCACAGCGTGCAGAGTCCGATCCTCCACACAGCTGCTGCTGCTGCAGGAACACAAGCAGAACCAGCCTGTCGACAGGATGATGACAGCGTCTTCCCTGAAATCTCATCCAAGCGTGACAGCCCCCCTCCTTCCTGCGGGCCTGACAAACACAGACGCTGGACCCTGATCAGACTCTGTAGTATTTTACAGGGACGCTCAGACCGGTCTAGTCCAGCAGCCTGCAGGAGCGTATGTCTGCTTCACCAACCTCCCACTGAGGATCTGCTCGTCTTCATCACATGCACACACAGTCTGCCAGAAGGTGCTCTTTATGAAGCGGCTCACCAACCTAATGCTGCATTATTATGTATGTATGTAGTATAATGTATTATTATTATTATAAACATGTAAAGGTTTGTGTGAGGTCACAACTTCACCCACATGGAAGAGATGACATCACGTGATGGACGATTCGACTGTACAGAGAACAGACGGCTGAAGTAACCTTCTAGTTCATGTTACCAGACAGACAGGCAGGCAGGCAGGCAGACAGACAGGCAGACAGACACATTAACAGACAGGCAGGCAGGCAGGCAGGCAGGCAGGCAGGCAGACAGGCAGGCAGACACATTAACAGACAGACAGGCAGGCAGGCAGGCAGACAGACAGGCAGACAGACACATTAACAGACAGACAGACAGACAGGCAGGCAGGCAGACAGACAGGCAGACAGACACATTAACAGACAGACAGACAGACAGGCAGACAGACACACAGATAGACGCACAGACACGTACCTGTGTGTCTGCGTCAGAGCGTTCCTCATCGTCTTTATCTGCTGGAAGTGACACGACATGTCCGTGGACATCACCATCTCGATCACCAGAGCCCTCAGCTCCCTGCACAGATCAATACACACTGATGATCAGTGATCAATGACTCTGACAGTGATAGCTCGTAGTGATCTGTGAGTTTGATCACCTCCAGTCGTCCTTGTTCAGGTTCACCAGGATGTTCATGTCCTCTTCCGCCATCAGCCTGTAGGCGGCGCTCACGTGGTGATTCTCCAGCACCGACCTGTCATTGTACAAGATGGCCACCTCCGACCTGACGGACAGATACAACAGCCAATCACACGCTGACGTCTGCCAGCGTTTTAACTGACAAAGGCCCACAACAACAACAACAACAACAACAACCACAACAACATAATAATAATAACAGTAATAATTTGGAACACCTTCAGCTCTTCTGGAGTCCCAATGAATTTAATTTGACCACTTACAAATGCAGTGATTTCTAGCCAATCAGAGGCAGAGTAGGGCGGGTCATTACTTTAGCCTGCTCGTGTTAGCATGTAGCTCAAAGCTAAGAGCAGCCTGAAAGCAGTCACTAGCATGACTCTGTGTCTTGCTGGATTTAGTAATCACTTTAACATCTTAGAGTCAGAGTGGAGTCGTATTGTTCAGGCTTTCCTGGTGAATGAAATGAATGGAGACGTGTCCTGAGGTCTTCCACACACACTGTAACATGCTGTTTAATATTCAGGCAGCTGAGCCCACTGTCTTTATTTAGCAGCTGTTAGCCGTGGACGCGTGGCCTTGTTTCTTTGTTATCAGCTGCTGACTGAGAGTTACACACATCTTAAAGGGGTCACGTCTTTACTGTTCCATCAGCTCAGTCTGTCTAACCCACAGATCATGAGATCAATCCTTAAAGAACATGAAACAGTAATAAGAACAATAATAATAATACATTTTATTTATATAGCGCTTTAAGAAGGTACTCAGGCACTTAACATAAAAGAAAGAACAGAAGCAACAATAGCAAATACATGAAGAACTAAATTAAATATGCACATAAAGGTCAGAAAAGGTTCAAAAGAAATAATCACAGATCATTGGTTAAGAGCAGATTTAAATAGATGGGCTCTGAGTGCAGTTTTAAAGGAAGGAAGTGAGGGAGCGGCTCTGAGGTGTTGGGGGAGAGAGTTCCAGAGGGAGGGGGCAGCAATGCAAAAGGCTCTGTTCCCCCAGGTCCGGTGTTTGGCTCGGGTGAGAGGGGTGAGGAGGCTGGCGTCAGTAGATCTTAGGTTGCGGGTTGGAGTGTATTGGAGAAGGAGGTCAGTGAGGTAGGAGGGGGCAAGATTGTGAAGGGCCGTGTAGGTGATTAGTAGGATTTTTAATTGTATTCGGAATTTGATGGGAAGCCAGTGGAGGTGTTGTAGGACGGGGGGGGTGTGGTCTCTGCTGCGACAGTGGGAGAGCAGACGGGATTGAGGATTGTGGAGGATGGAGGGGCGAAGACAGGCCATGATTTTCAGATGGAAGAAGGCAGTTTTGGTGATGGAGCTGACACCAAGGGTGCGGATGTGGGTGGAAGCAGGAACAGTGGAGCCATCAATACAAGTCGGGGCAGGGTGTGATGGATCATCTGACTCTATCACTGCATGCATGAACACTCACCTGGTGTGGATGTGGAAGTTGTTGGTGGTTCCTGTGTGCTCAAAGTCGTGAATCGCTGCTGCAAAAACCATCGCAAGGATCTCCAGCTCACTGAGCCAGTGCTGCATGGACACACACACACGCACACACGCACACACACGCACACACACGCACACACACGCACACACACACAGTAGCATTTTACTTCCTTATATGGTCTCTATGAGCAGTAACACAATGTATTAAACCTCTGTGTGTGTGTGTGTGTGTGTGTGTGTGTGTGTGTTACCATGAGACCCGTGTGCAGCATCAGGAAGTGGGCGGTCTGCGTGACGTCGGCGGCGTGGATCAGGTTGTGGTACGGGTTCTTGTGTTTGCTGTATCCGTTTTCCAGAGCTTCAACGAACTGCACCAGAGCCTGAACCGGGATCTGAACACGGGAGCACACAGAGGACACAGCTAGTACCACAGGAAGTACCACCCACGTACACCAGACATTAAGCCCCGCCCTCCCCTCAGGTGTTAACGACATGAAGCTGTGTGTACCCTGAACCTGTTGATGAGGTCATAGCGGGTCAGCAGGTCATACACCAGGAACTTGAGGGCGTGGTCTCCGGTCGCCTCGTGGAAGGAGAAAACGTCAAAGGACCACTGATCCACTTCCTGGAAATCAACCAATCAGAATCAGACGTTCAGACAACATGATCTCAGACTCTAAATGTAACAGGTAATAAAGAAGCATACAGCTGTGATGTAAGGCTTGTGTCAGTAGAGGGCGGTGTGAGTATAACGTTTGCTCCCATCAGGAGGAAGTGAAACTAAATAAATGAATGATTCTAATTATTGATGAGGTCATGATCATATTTCAGGTTGTTTACATTATGATTGATCGTGTTTCACATCCTGAGAGCAGCAGAATGAGACACTCTAATTACATTTATTATATCATTATAAATGTAATTTAATGAATTTACAGTGTTTGTGCAGGAAGGAGGAGGAAACATGTCAACATACACACACCACCTCCTCCTCTCCTCCTCTCCTCCTCCACCTCCTCCTTCTGTTCTTTACGTTTCCCATCCTTTACTTTCCAACCTCCATTGTTTGCCTCTCCTTCTTTACTTTCTCTTACCTGCTTTTCTACATCCTTCCTTCTTTCCTTCTTCTTCCTTCTTTTACTCTCCAAACTTTCCTATGCTGTCTCCTTATTGCCTTTCAATCCTCCTCCTGTCTTTGTCTACCTCCTCTTTTTGTCTATGTTTCCTTTCCTTCTCTGTCTCTATCCTTTCTTCCTTACATCTCTCGTTCTTTTACCCTCTCCCTCCTTGTTTCCTTTCCTTCCTCCTCCTATTTTGCCTTTTGGTCGCTACATTGTTCTGTCCTTCTTTCCTTCCCAGCCTCTTCCTTCCACCTCTCCATTTTCTTTTCTCCCTCCTCTTTTTGTTCCTTTCCTCCAACTTTCATCACTGTTCCTTTCCTACCTTCCTGTTTGGCTCTTCTTCTTTTTTGTCTCTGTTTTTCTGTTAATCCTGTCATCCTTTCCTTCCCTATCTCCTTCCATCAGCTTTATTTAATTCTCTACTGTCCTTCCTTCCTACCTTTCCTTCCTCCAGCTTTTAGTCTCCTACTTTCTTCCTTAAAGTCACCTTTTCCTTCCCTAACACACCTCTTGATTTCCTTCTCTACCTCCTCCTTTGCTCCTTCCTTCCTCCTTCCTAACACTTGTGTGTCCTTGCTGCCTCCTCATGTTTGTCTCTATCTCCTCATTTCCTTCTCCACTTCTGCTTTCATCTTTCTTTTCAATGTTTCCTCTTACTATCCTTCTCCTCACTGCCGTTCAGACCTTTTTATTCCCTTTTCCTCTGCTGATTCTTCCCTACCTCCTTCTTCTTTCCTATCGCTTCAGTTCTGTCCTTACACTCTTACCTCAAGAATTCAAAATGTTATAATTATAAAAAGTAATGAATGATGTCACTTCCTGCAGAAAGAGTTTTTACCTTCAGAGCTGTCAGAGCGGTGGGCGGGTAGGTCAGACCGGCCATGTTGGACGTCCGTCTGTACATCCTGATGTCACACACACACACACACACACACACACACACACACAGATCTCACACTTGGTGATACAGACAGCTGCGTGCAGACAAACACTCCATCCTCCACAGTTTGTGAGCGGGATGGATTGTTTGTCACCATGGTAACCGAGCTCTAAACACACACAGCGAGCGCCGCCGTCGCCGCCGTCACGGAGCAGCAGATATTTTCTGATTTCATGCGTCATTAAGCCGCAGCAGATGAACTGATACTCTCTCATTTACACTCTAATGACATCGGACCTCATAGTTTCCCTCCCTGATCTTCATCTCCATCTGTAGCGCGCGCTAACGTCGTTACACAACCAGTGTTTAACTGTAATCACATCTGAGGAGAAGGTCGCCCGGATGTTTGTGTCTTCTTCTTCAGGTGATCCAGAGGCCTGATGGACACTAACCTGCACTGCCTTAGATTGACCTTTGTTACCCATGTAAACACTTCATGTCCTAAATGATGCGGACATGTTGAACCTGCTGCAGAGGTTTACTCATTAGTTATAATCCCATCAGCTCCACATGCAGGCTTTAGGTAACTAGGCCTGCCCTGGGTGACCTCTGGGGGGGGGGTCATAGGAAGATGGGACGTTTACACGTTTACACCGTCCCTCTAAAACTGAGGAGGCAGATGGTGAACTTAAAGACAGAAGTCTTTTACCTCTCTACAAATATCCCAGCCTGCACCGCGTGGACGATGCTCCTGAATCTCGGCTTCTCCTCCGGACGGCGCTTGGCCACGCCCATCTTGCTGCTGAAGGTACACGCCAGCCAATCACGCACCTCGCTGGGCACCGACTCCGCCTGCAGGTCGCTGAGCTCGTCCTCGGTGTCCAACAGACGCCTGAAGACAGAAACAAACACCGTCAGACACAGTTTGGCCGATAAGAGACGAGGGCTCACTTCCTGTTGAGTCTCACCTGGTCTCATCCGTATAAACAGAGTCCAACATGGCGGCGGCGAGCTCCAGGTTCCTGCGGAGCTCCTGCAGGTCCACCACGCCGCGGTCCATCTGGTCCAGGACCATCTTCAGCCTGAGAGCACACACACACACACACACACACACACACACACACACACACAGACACACACACACACACACACACACACACACACACACACACACAGAGGGACAGAAACATGAAGCAAAGCGGGTCATTTGACTCCTGCTGGCTGAGAGGTGCTGCCAGAGGAGATGGATGGCTCGGTGGTGTGTTGATGGTACCGGATGCTGCACACCTGCTCTGGAGGAGGCTCTGTTCACTCGGCTGTAAAGTGTCTTTTCACTGATTCTTCTCTGACAGAATTCCTTCTACCTGAAAACGCGTCGACACTTGGTGATGCTGCAGAATGGAGCCGTGCAGGTACAGCAGCATTAACTGTGTCATCACAGGAACGTGGAAAACCCCCTCCCCTTCTGGGTCAACCCATGTCTCTTTCTCTCTCCAGATATTTCCTTGTCTCCTCTCTCCTCCCCTGGTTTCCTCGCATCTCTAATGAATGCCATTTAAGAGACGTGGGATGTTCCCTCTGACTCTACTCTATCTGCGTCTCCACTTCTTGGATGGACGGAGCTTCAGAGCCAATAAAGGCAGCCTGCATGTGGACGCATCATCACCCGATAGTTGAAAGTGTGTCTTTATTAAGGAATATTAGAGGTAGCTTAGAGATGCAGGAGCTTTAGTGGAACAGAGGCTAGCTCAGATATGAGGTCATGACTTCAACGTACTCGCTGACAATGCTACGAGCTAAAAGCTATCATTTTACTTCTACAACAGCTGGCTCGCTGACTTGCTACGTACCAAAAACAATACAGTTTATTTAAGTGACGTGAAGCTCCAATCGACTCTTTAACCTGACTACAGATTCTTCTTCTCCTTTCACCTGTATGAATTGTCCTGTCCATGTTCCCTGTTGTAAACGTTCAAACAGGAAGTAGTTTTGGTGCATTATCTGCAGTAAAACACTTCTCTTCAGTCCGTGCTGTTTCAGTTTCATC
The DNA here is from genome assembly GCF_022749685.1 of Semicossyphus pulcher. Lineage (NCBI taxonomy): Eukaryota > Metazoa > Chordata > Actinopteri > Labriformes > Labridae > Semicossyphus > Semicossyphus pulcher. The sequence continues at coordinate 186,937 of NW_027211717.1, read as the reverse complement.
TTCCTGCAGAGCCCCGTCCTTCCCTGAGCGGATCAGCAGGAAACACTTGTACCAGCTGTTATCTTCCTCTCATCACGCTCCGCTGCCTCAACTCGCTGCTTCCTGATTTCAATCAGACAATCACAGCCTTGAACTCGCCCACCCAAAACTATTTTTACCCGCCCACTTGAATAAAGAGCGGCCCAAATCTGGCAGAGCTGTCTGAGCTGCTGCAGGTACACAGGAGACAACTTTTACAGAGTTCAAGCTTCTTCGTCTGCTGAAATCTGACAGACTGTGAAAGAAGAAACCATGACAACAAACAGCAGCCAGTTTAAAATCTGTAAAACGGTCGCACACAGAAATGTCCTCTGCTGTGATACATGCCAGCATTTTTAAACTAGGCCCTATTTCTTACATACTTTAGGGTCTAAAGGAGTCACCGGTCCTGTGTGTTTGAATGTGTCCATGTTTCCACTGACAGGCTCAGGTGTGTTACAGAAAGGATCCTACAGAGATAGACCTTTTTGTTACGCTCTCTGCAAACACACCAGACGCTTACTGGACGACTGCTGAAGAAACTTTGTGTTGATCTGAAGTAACCATTTAAAACACCAAAGTCAGACAATAACACCAACAGAGTAAGAGCAGAGCAGCAGCTCTGTGTCCTGTGAGGTCAGATCCCTGCTTCTGTAAATGGAGCCTGTCAGTGGAAACAACAAGAACTTTTAGTGGACGACCTTTGACCCATTAAGGATTATGTTGCAGCCGTTACAGCCTGTTTCACTGCTGCAGGATGAACACATCTACTGATACATTCACACACTTTTGTACCTGTCAGTCTGAACCTGAAAGTAAGTATAAATAGGACTTAACTGTCCTTCATCATACGAGCTACAGCATCCCTCTCTGCAGACTTCACACACCTGCTAACTGGCAGGAGGACGTACCGTTCTTCATACTTTGCACCCACACAGCTGCTGTCCTGTTCACACCACACAACCAGAACATGAAAATCTGTTTCCTCCAGATGGTCACATGACACTCCTGTCAATCATCCAACACCCACAGAAAGCTACAGGAGTCTCCTGCAGGAAGTAAACATGAGCCTTATAGACGTGTCGGATCCATGTCTTTATCCTCAGAGTCTGCATGAGCCGGGAGGAGTTCATCTCAGTTCAACAAAACTTCTGTATCATGAAATGCTAAGCTAGGCTACAGCTGTCTTTGATATTATTATGTTACATACATCCCTTGATGTTATATTAATCTGAGAGGACAAACAAGAGATTTCCCTCAGCAGCGCCAAAAGTTCCCTTCGCTGTAAAAGTGAAATATTAGCTCCGTGTTTTATTGCTCCGAGAGGCTGAGTGGGTGTAAAGGTGCAGTCTGTTCCCCAAAGACGACTCGTAAAAATGTCCTGTATCTATCTCACAGCCCAGGTGCACACGCAGAGGATGGAGGGATGAATAAACAGATGAGAGAATGATGGATGGATGAAAGGATGTATATTTAGTGCTGCAGGCTGCGTCTCTGTGTTTTTACAGGATATCTGAGGGATGGTTTCACGGTTTCAAATGTTTACAACAGAGGACACATAAAGACTCCGCTGCGGCCAGGCATCGTGCCGTTACCATGGCAATCAAAACACCTCCCTGTAAACTGGATGAAATCTCTTTCAGTTGCCATGGTTACAGCTGGAGTCAGAAAGAGCGATGGAGCAAGAGAGCGAGAGAGAACTGAAGGTTCAACACTGGAGACAGTGGATGGTGGTGAGTGGTGATGTTTACATGTTGATGACGAAACAAAGAGCTCCATGTTAACATGGTCACACTTATCGCTTATAGCGCTTATCCTGTTCAGGTCGCAGGGGGCGGAGACTATCCCAGCTGTTATTGGGCGAGAGGCGGGGTTACACCTGGACAGGTTGCCTGTCAATCAGAGGGCTGACACACAAGCTGTGTCTCAGTTCAGGGGCTGCATCCTTCGAAGGACGCGGGCTACCAAGGATGCTTGCATCACTAAGCACCGCGCTGTCGCCTGCACTGTAAACTCTGAAGTTACGTTGACTTAAAAAAGTTAGGTGAGCTGTACTTTAAAGATGTGAGCACTTAATGTGTCCAAGGACACTGTCAAACCTGATGAGTGAGTTCCACTCAAAGCAACTCTTTATTTATTGTTAGGCTCACTTTAATGAAGTGAACAGGACCCGTTCCATTCAGTGTGCTGAACTTCACTTAAACTCAGCTGTGTCGACTCATTTCAACTGAGGAACTGACCTTAAACCTTTAACCTTAAAGTGTCTATGTATGTGTGTGTGTGTGTGTGTGTGTGTGTGTGTGTGTGTGTGTGTGTGTGTGTGTGTGTCTTACCTCTGTGATGTACTTTTATATTTCTGCCTGTGAACAAACACAAACAGAGAACCGTCAATCGAATGAACCAATCACACGCTGCGTTCAAACAAACATCATTAGCTGACTTTAGCGTGACCACTTTCAGTTTTCAGGTCACATGACGCACAAAATAACTTTTATCCAATGTTTCTGCAGGGTCACGGACACGCTGATGTTTGTAGGTGCAGATTTGATGGCGTCAGAACGAAGCTCACAGACTTCCGTCTTTACGTCCTGATGCACCTGAGTGTCCCGAGTGTCCCTGAAGACCAGCAGCCAAATAACATCAGCGTTATGTTAAATATGATGAGCGATTCATCTGCTGTGAACAAAGACTGAACCAACAGATACAGAAAGCCGGAGCAGACATGTTCCATGTTATTAACTCTGTTAGCCCTAACCCTCCTGCGATGAGTCATGTTGGTAGTTTTTTTTAACAGGCGGCTCACTGCGATGTTACAGAGCAGGACACGCTGCAATGTCCCACACTGATGAGGGAAGTTCAGCCTGTTTCTGTGTTTCTAAAGGTCATGTGAGGTTACGATGCTGCAGCTTTGTTATCTCGAGAGAACAGAAATGAGTCGTTATCACGAGTAAATAAAATGTGTAGATGCATGTCCGCTTAGGGCTTCCGTATCATATAATCGTTTTAGACATTAAATCATGGACATGTTACACAATATTCCGACCGTCCTGACGCAGGAAAAGTTCAGTTGTCTTGTCTTGCTCTGAATTTGCATGTAGACTTTTAATTTACTAAAACCCGGTACAATACACCTTTCCTTGTTTTCTATAAGGTTTGGTGCGCTGTCCCTGCTCAAATAAAGAAACGTTGCGTAACGTAACGTAACGTAACGTAGCGTAGCGTGTGGCCCGAACGTGACGAAGAAGTAGCTTTTTAGATTGTTTCGATGTGACTTGTCATTTCCTGACTCACCGCGCACTTGGGAACGAATACGAAATGATTTCTTTAACGTCTGTCCTCCCCCCCACACACAGGGCCTGAGGTGAGAGCAGCACTCAGAGCAGCTTTATGGGAATGTTATTTTTTTTATGATCTGAGATTTAAGTTTTTTAATGCCAGTGCCTCTGGACCCTTTGCACCGTCGCTGCATCCTATGACTATGGTTATTGGTTTAAAGAAATACAAACAACAGTGTTCTTTTGTCTTTATGAGAACTGATGATGGCTCACTCAGACCTTCTGAAGGCCTGTTACAGCACAAACAATAAGGAAGTGAAGCCACTGCAAACACAACACCAGGGCTAATGCATCCATCAGGGTCACGGCTCTAAATACACTACACAAATCTGAGCGATGACAGAGCCTCTCCAGGACGTAAATACGAGCAGCAGATAGAAAGCAGCTGCACCTGGAGGCTGCACCTGAAGGCTGCACCTGGAGGCGGATCACAGCTCTGACACGTCTGAGGTCTGAAACCTGCCAGCAGGAAGCTGTTATTTCACGGCCGGGCAGTAATTGTACCCCGGCCTGCGTGGGCGGATCAGCAGTGAATTACAAAGACGGGAACAGACGAGCAGCGCCGGGCTGCTGCAGGTGTGTGAGGTCAGAAAAACAACCTGCTGCAGACACAGAGACAGGTGAGGACGGAGACAGGTGAGGACGGAGACAGGTGAGGACAGAGACAGGTGAGGACGGAGACAGGTGAGGAAGGAGACAGGTGAGGAAGGAGACAGGTGAGGATGGAGACAGGTGAGGACAGAGACAGGTGAGGACACAGATAGTTTGTGCAGAGTGAGTCACCACTCTGTCAGACGTTTGCAGGCTGACAGCCTCACTGGGAACATCAGCATGTGATTCTCCTTCCTGACTCTCCTGTCCTCCGGCTGTTTTATCCTCTCACCTCACACATCTTGAGCATAATGAGCATGTGAAGTGTCTCTTCATTATAAGAAGCATTATTTCTCTGTGTGAGTCTGTTTGTGCTGCTCCACCACAGGGTGTGTTTCACGCTTTTATAGCAGTTAACTCCATCTACGCCGCCTACATGGAGACCGCACGCCCTGCAGCAGCTCTGATAATGAACCGACAGTAGAAACACATGAAAACAACTCTGTTGTTCCTGCTGAAACTTTAGCATATAAATATTAATGCAAAAACAATACAGAGCTTGTGCTGTGATAAGTAAGTGTGTCTTTGTGTCTCTTTGTGTTTCACTCGTCTTCATTTTAATATTTCAGATGACAGACAGTTGCAGCTGTTTGACCGCTTCTGCTGCTGTCTGTCCTATTTTACGCCTCACAGTCTGATGAACTCTCCACACATGCACAGCCTCTCTGTGTTTCCTCCTGGTTTGTATCTTTTTATCGTCGTTCTAACAAACATTTACATTTAAAAAGGAACAAGAGGCAGTCTGCATCAGAGAAGACAGAAAAAATAAAGAGGCCGTCCTGTTCTCTCTCTGTCCCTCTTTCCTCAGCAGACTTTTACTGCATCGAAATGCTCTGCTGTTACCACGGTAACTAGGAGGATGACAAAAAATAAAAAATAAAGTCTGTGCACACGTTTGTTTTCCCTCCAAACAGCAGCGACAGACTTCCTTTGTTTGATCTGCATCTAAGAATGAATGCGATCAATCGGGACATAAGAGGCCACTTATAGATCAAGTCCTGCTGGCACTGAGGACCACACACACACACACACAGATACACAGATACACACACACACACACACACACACACACACACACACAGATACACAGATACACACACACACACACGCACACACACACAGATACACAGATACACACACACACACACAGATACACACACACACACAGATACACAGATACACAGATACACACACACACACACACACACACACAGATACACAGATACACACACACACACACACACACACACACACACACACACACACACACAGATACACAGATACACACACACACACACACACACACACACACACACACACACACACAGATACACAGATACACACACACACACACACACACACATGGATACACAGATACACACACACACACACACACATACATACACACACACAGATACACACACACACACACAGGTACACACATACACACACACACACACACACACACACACAGATACACAGATACACACACACACACACACACACACACACGGATACACAGATACACACACACACACACACACACACATACACACACACAGATACACACACACACACACACACACACACACAGATACACAGATACACACACACACACACACACATACATACACACACACAGATACACACACACACACACACACACACACACACACACACACACAGATACACAGATACACACACACACACACACACATACATACACACACACAGATACACACACACACACACACACACACACATACATGTCTATAAATCTTTGTGAGGTCCACGTCTCCTCTATGCCTTGTGAGGGCCCCTACTTCCACTGTAGCTAGAATGGTGCAAACATCAAATGTTTCACTAGATGGGAGTACTGAGTGAGAATGTCACTTCAGATTTAAGAACACTCAAAGTAAAATAAATCTTTTTCTGCTGTAGTTATGAGGACCGGTGGCTGTTGCTAGGCAGATTTGACAACACACACACTTTTTTTGTTTTTGTTTGTTTTTGTTTGTTTTTAAGTGTCTCTCTCACAATAGGCAAGTGGTCTCATACTGCTGCTCTGGAGGCCATTTCTGGCTACCCTCCCCACTCCCATAAATTACCCTTTCATACGCAATCAAAATAAAATCACAATTCTATTTTTTTAAATGTATTTAGTTTGGTGCAGAATAATGGCAAAGGTCAAAGGTTCCCGTACATAACCAGTTTTTGATGAGAAGAGAGCAGCTTCGAAGCTTTATTTGTTGGTTTTCTGTGAACAACAAAGATGTCTCCTTCCAAATCAGACAGTTTCAAGGAAGATGGAGTACAGAGGACGCATATCTCTTTTCCATAAAGCTAAGAACGACGATGAAGCTGAAATAAAGAACCTCATTTTCAGATGTATTGTGCTTTCATGTTGTACATGTAGCACAATACATGTAGCCGTGGCTACAGGCTAATTTGAGTTGAAGTACATTAACTCAAGCTATGTACTTTAGTACAATGTGAGGAATTTGTACTTTACTTGAGTGTCTCTGTTTACTGCCACTTTATGCTTCCACTCCACTACATTTTGAAGGCAGATATTCTACTTTTTACTCCGCTACAATCATTTCATTTGAATCGTTTATTTACTTTACAGATTACAAGCTGCATCAGAGTCAAAGCAGCATTTTTTAAGTGAATTAATTTTATTTACAATTGGTTAAGAAAAACAAATAACTATTATTTTCATTATCTTTTAATCTGTAGATTAATATGCTTTGTATAATTTTCAAAAGCCCAAGATGACATCTCCAATGTTATGTTGTGTCTGACCAACAGACCATAACCCAGAGATAATCAGTTTACTATCATATTAAGTAAAGAATCAAATTGACACGAGGCTACAACCAGCATTTGTTGAAAAATTACTACAATGATTATTCAGTTGAGACAGTAGTCGTTAACTAATCTGTTCAGTGACTAATTGATGCAGTCCGAAATAACTTCTAATCAATTACTGTACTCACTGTACTTAAGGGGGACTTTGAGGCTTTTGCAGTTATGTATAACAGTAGATGTCATCTACTACAGTAAAACACAATGTCAATTTAAAACCAATCAAAGGAAAGATTAAATGCACTGTTTGATATATCTGTATCAAAAAGCTGAGATGCACTATATTATAAACCAAACTTGGCCACATTAAGTCTTTGCTGTTTACTGATTCAAACCGATGCAAGTTTCTACTAATGTCAGGAGGCTAAATGGAAAGAATCACCACTCATATAATAGCAAAATAACTTTTTTATTTTAGTGCCATTTAAAAGTGCTGGTTGTTTATTTTTGAGTCTCATGCCCAACTCATCAAATAATAAAACTCTGGGATTGGAGGACGGGTGTGCTGCCATCCTAAAGCACAGCAAAACTCAAAAAACACAAAGGACTTTGTTGATCTATTTTCAGCAGTTAACATTAAAACAGCTGCTGTTTTACACATCATTCTGAACTTCCATGTGAGAGCTGAATTTAGAACCTCCTGAGGCAGTTTAAAACAACACACAAATGTAACCATCTCAGTTCCAGCTTATTTAGAAAAAACCCACAATCATGAAGAAATCTGTTTCCTTTTACGAGTTGTGATGGCAATATATACTTGGTTCTTAACATCCCTCCAATCACGCCTGCAGAGTACCGGTTCTGCATCAAGAGCCTTTACACATTCTTCTTTACCAGGAACTCTTTGCAGAGTGATGTACAGACCCAGCTGTCGCCACACTGCTTCTCTTTCTTTAGAACTCCAAGGCCTGCGATGGCTTGTTCTCTGGGAGAGAAGTTGTGGCTCCACACCTGAAACAGAAATAAGCAAAAACATAAATGTACACTGGTGCTGACATCCTCACGAAGTTAAATATTATGCAGTCCTCTGTATGTTATGGATGGATGGTTTTCTTTTTCTACTTGTTTATTTTTGAAAAAGACTAGTTAGATCACTGTACTTCATACAATACCCAATATTACCTTTACAACATTGCCAAGTGGTGAATGCAGCTGCTTTGCAATCTACTACTGTCCATAGTAGACTAAAGCTAGAGGTCGACCGATAGTGGATTTTTATAATAACGATAGTTTGTACGAGGAAAAAGCCGATAGCCGATTAATCGGCAAATATCTCCCAAACAAAACAAACTAATTTAAATGAATCTCTCTCTAATCTTTATCTTTATTACATATCCTTACACATAACTGTTGAACTGAAAGTCTATGTCAAATAAATAACAAAATAAAACCATAAATCTGGAACAGAACATGAATCTCAAAGAGTAATGAATACCTACATAAATAAAATAAGTAGTAAAGAAAATATTATTTGCAAATTAACATCTAACTCAATTTGTTGTGCCCACATTGTGCCTTTCCTCAGCTAAATAGTCCCGTAGAGGGACTGTGTTTCCTCCAGCTGCCCTCTAATGTAAGAAACAAGAAACATGTAAATCTATTCAATATAACTATTCATTAAATAGGCTATCAAATAGATCATGTATATATATATATATATAAAACTTTATTATTTACTTTTATATATTTAATATTTATTTCAATCTACATGAATGATTTAAGTTGCACTTTATTAATCATTTCTAAATTGAAATGATGCTGCAGTTGTTTTCTTAACGTTGCTGGTTTAATAAAACCTTTCTGATAAAGTAAAGTTTTACTAAAGTTACAAATGAATTGTTATTATCATCACTGATGCTTTCTGGCATATATTGGGGAGAAAAAAAACATAAGAGTCTGATATAAAAAGCGAATGTATCGCCCCTGCGTCAGTCTCTCGCTCCTTTCCTTTAACTTTACCTACACATTGTTCACAACAGTTTGTGTTGACGTCGTGGCGTGCTTTACTCCTACAGCAGCCTTATGCAAACGCAGGTTTTTAATAAACCAGTTTTTGCCACTTTGACTTTGATAATAAGTACGGAGAGTATCCTGAGTGTGATCTGCTGGATTACATCGTTGGAAATATGTTGGATTTGTTTACATGGCGATGCGCTCTTCCGTGGCGTATATCAGGCCAGATGCTGCGCGTCCCGTTACATTTTTAAATACCACTCTCACAAACTATTAGTGTTTGTGCACATTACCGGAGTGAGGAGGATCATAAAAAGTGTGATTTCATGTCATGAATGCACAGTTGACGTTACGTGGTTGGATTATTTAGAAGAGAGAACGCCACATTGGTAAGTAATCTAAGTAACAGTTAAATGATTTATTTTCCTCCCTGCCTGCCTGTCTTGTATCGTGGAGAGCTGATATTGTTACGTTATATTCCAGAGATAACTTCTGAGGGGAGAAATAAACTGAAACGAGTCAGATATAATATGAATCAGCTGATCCCCGGTACAGCAAAGGTTTAGCCCCCACCCACCCCTCTCACGGTCTCCACGTACGAGTGGCATTTCATGGTTTTCTAACAGTTGTTCAGAGTATCGTCGGGAGTTGCACACGCAAACTTATATTTTCAGCAGAAGTGCCCCTCAAATGATCATATATCATCCCATTAGTTGTGCTAGGCTTGCGCTCACTGCTAGCCAAATTGTAGCGAGCTTGCTAGCTAAACAGAGACAGCAGCATGAGCTCGGCAGAACAGCAGTGAAAGTTATCGATAGTCTAATTCATTAATAATGCAACACTATAAACAACAACCTTATCATGATCATAATTTGTGAGTAAAGCTGTGTTATAAAGTTAACTTTCATTAATTATCCCAGGTACCTGCATTACCTGCATGTCACATATGGAGACTCCATTAAAAAGGCGAATGCACGCGATGTACGTCCCCGCCTGAGGCTGCACAGCCATCGGCCACTATCAGAGCCCAGATCCGCAGACGATTATAGTTTTTAATAAGTCCTATCGGGGCCGATTAATCAGCCAAAACGATCAATCGGTCGACCTCTAAAAGCTAGTTTATTACTTATTCCAAGTCAATAGCTCTGTTAGGCATGTAGCTTTTTCAATCTGATACATAGTTGTGGTTTAGCAGCGATGTGAGGAGAGCTGCAGACAGGAGTCTGTAAAAACCTTGATAATAAAAGATAAACCTTGTGGATGTAAAATGTCCTAAACGGAGCAAAGTTCAGCAACCTATTATTTATTGGTGCTGGTGATGCAGTAAATATGATACACTAAAAAGGATGATGCCGTTTCCATATAGTGCTTGCATTACCTTTGAAAATACAGGAGATCAACTTCACTTGTCATTTTTGGTTACTACTTAGTAGCTGTCTCTCTTGGCTGACTTGTAGCAACATATCCTTCAGTGCATGAAGGTTACCTGTTGTCTGAGTCCTTTTCCCCTTGTCTGGAGGTCTTGAGGGTGAGGTCTCTGATGTCATGTCGTGTGTTTCTTCTACAAAAAAAAAAAAACACCTCAGCATTAACTACAAACTATCATACTGAAAGATACAATAATACGCATATAACAGTGTTTCTGCATTGATTATGAAGTTGTGTCCTTACCATCTGAATCTGGAACTGGCTCAGAGTTGGCCTTTGACCTCTTTTCTTTGGAGGACCCTTCAGGAGGAGAAAAACAGATGAGACAATATCATTACATCGTGAAGTTACATATTTTCAAAGTAGCCACCAATGAAGAAAAGTATTAAGTTCATAAGACATTATAGGAAACAGAAAATGCAATTTCTGAAGAAATCGGGTGTGAATGCTGTGTGCTGAATATAGCATCTACACTGCTAAAAGAGCTGACGCTAAGCTGCTAATGCTAAACTGTTAATACGAAGGTGCTAATGCTTAACTGCTAATGCTGTGCTTGAAAGATGAATTAATGTAATGTATGAATGATGTGAAATGTGTTGTTGAAGGGCTTACGCTAAACTGCTAATGCTGTGCATGAATGTTGAATGAATATAAGTTTGAATGATCTGTAATATGTTGTTGAAGAGCTGACGCTAAGCTGCTAATGCTGCACTTGAATGTTGAATGAATATATGAATTAATGAGTCTGGAGGTGAGGAAGATGACTGAGGAGGTAATAAAGGTTAGGTTAGAGGTGATGAGAGTCAGTCTGGAGGTTAGGAAGATGACTGAGGTGGTAATAAAGGTTAGGTTAGAGGTGATGAGAGTCAGTCTGGAGGTTAGGAAGATGACTGAGGTGGTAATAAAGGTTAGGTTAGAGGTGATGAGAGTCAGTCTGGAGGTGAAGAAGATGACTGAGGAGGTAATAAAGGTTAGGTTAGAGGTGATGAGAGTCAGTCTGGAGGTGAGGAAGATGACTGAGGAGGTAATAAAGGTTAGGTTAGAGGTGATGAGAGTCAGTCTGGAGGTGAAGAAGATGACTGAGGAGGTAATAAAGGTTAGGTTACAGGTGATGAGAGTCAGTCTGGAGGTGAAGAAGATGACTGAGGAGGTGATAAAGGTTAGGTTAGAGGTGATGAGAGTCAGTCTGGAGGTGAAGAAGATGACTGAGGTGGTAATAAAGGTTAGGTTAGAGGTGATGAGAGTCAGTCTGGAGGTGAAGAAGATGACTGGGGAGGTAATAAAGGTTAGGTTAGAGGTGATGAGAGTCAGTCTGGAGGTGAAGAAGATGACTGATGAGGTAATAAAGGTCAGGTTACAGGTGATGAGAGTCAGTCTGGAGGTGAAGAAGATGACTGAGGAGGTAATAAAGGTTAGGTTACAGGTGACGAGAGTCAGTCTGGAGGTGAAGAAGATGACTGAGGTGGTAATAAAGGTTAGGTTACAGGTGATGAGAGTCAGTCTGGAGGTGAAGAAGATGACTGAGGAGGTGATAAAGGTTAGGTTAGAGGTGATGAGAGTCAGTCTGGAGGTGAAGAAGATGACTGAGGTGGTAATAAAGGTTAGGTTACAGGTGATGAGAGTCAGTCTGGAGGTGAAGAAGATGACTGAGGTGGTAATAAAGGTTAGGTTACAGGTGACGAGAGTCAGTCTGGAGGTGAAGAAGATGACTGAGGTGGTAATAAAGGTTAGGTTACAGGTGATGAGAGTCAGTCTGGAGGTGAAGAAGATGACTGAGGAGGTGATAAAGGTTAGGTTAGAGGTGATGAGAGTCAGTCTGGAGGTGAAGAAGATGACTGAGGAGGTAATAAAGGTTAGGTTACAGGTGACGAGAGTCAGTCTGGAGGTGAAGAAGATGACTGAGGAGGTAATAAAGGTTAGGTTAGAGGTGATGAGAGTCAGTCTGGAGGTGAAGAAGATGACTGAGGAGGTAATAAAGGTTAGGTTACAGGTGATGAGAGTCAGTCTGGAGGTGAAGAAGATGACTGAGGTGGTAATAAAGGTTAGGTTACAGGTGATGAGAGTCAGTCTGGAGGTGAGGAAGATGACTGAGGAGGTAATAAAGGTTAGGTTACAGGTGATGAGAGTCAGTCTGGAGGTGAAGAAGATGACTGAGGAGGTAATAAAGGTTAGGTTACAGGTGATGAGAGTTATTATGATTATGATTAGAGTTTATTTGGAGTTCTCCAGAAATGTTTAACATTAGAGCAGATGGAGCACTTGGGCAACTTTCTGGGACATTGAGGCATCTAGTGGCAAAAGCGTACATTTTTTGGCTTTGGGCCGCCATTTACCACGAGCAGCACAAGATTACCTACAATTTGATGCATTTTTTATGTTTGTGGAGGGAACATTCTGTGCGCTGTTGTAATTTGTTTGGGAAATTGGAAATTGGGAAGTGTTTTTTCAAAGCATCCCCCCTCTGGCGATGACATCACCCACTCTAATGCTGGGCATTTTTCACTCGTTTTGTGAAAACTTTAGGTGCTTTGAAAGGGTCCTGTGAAGAAAGTATGAATGCTATGAAAAAGCTGAATGGTCTTGATGAAAGCTGGAAAGGTGGAATGGAGTTTCTAAGTGAATGTATGAATGAGTTATGGAGGGTGGAATTTAGTGTTAATTTTTGAGAGTTTGAATTTTTTTCCCATTCATTCCAGATGGGGAATTTTTTTGGGAAAAACGGGAATAACTCTGAATTTTTGAATGGTATGAATGCTAAAAGTCATAGCACATGAATCCCGAATGAAGCGCACGTAATGATGTTTGAATGGTTTGAATCGGTTGAAGTTTGTGGAAGGAGTAGCGCGCCAAAACGCGGCAGAATAAAAAGTAGAAGAACATATGCTTTCAGCATTCACACCAACTACAGGGCTGTTACTTCACAGGAGGAAACACAAGTAAGACAGAAGAAGAATTTACCTGTTGTCTGAGTCCTTTTCCCCTTGTCTGGAGGTCTTGAGGGTGAGGTCTCTGTTGTCATGTCGTGTGTTTCTTCTACAAGAAAAGATGATACCATCTCAGCATTAAATTCATCATTCTGACATAGGCTAATATTAAATGTGAATACCATCATGAATTGGTATTCACAGTGATTATTTCATTACTTCCTGACATTGATAGACAATATAATTGATGAATAAGAACAGTGAGCGAATAATCAATGATGAAAAGGAAATTGTCAGTTGCTGCTCAAGTAACTTCCTACCATCTGATTCTTGAGTGGATTTGGAAGACGTCACACTGAGGACCTCAACACTTCCACTGATATGTGACTCCTGTACAGGTCCCACTTCTGAAGATGAGGGAACTGTTATGACATAATATACACAGAACAACAAAATCATGTCAAAATATCACCTCAAACTACTCAAATGTTTTAGTTTGACGATCAGTGCGCAGGACTTCATCTCCTAAGCCTCCTCCTCCTAAATAACTGTTTCTTGCCTAAAAACTCTGGCCAAGAACTCATGCGGAAATCTCACCTAAAGAGAAACGTCAGCTGCACGCATTGTGCACACACGCTGAAATGCATAATCATGTTGTTGTTGTCTGGAAACATGCAGTCTAATCCAGGGCCTGAAATAAACTCTGAACGCTTTGAAACTCCCAAAGACTTCCAGCACACATCTGGTATTGGTTTTGTGCACATGAGTCTTTAACCGAAAATCGATATGGTTAGGATTTGGGCTAAGACAACAAATGCTGATATCATGGTATTATCAGAGACATGGCTAAGTAGATCTACTCCAGACAGTCATGTTTGTATGGATGGATACAACATCTTTCGCACTGACCGCCCTGCAAAAGGTGGAGGAGTTAGATTTATATAAAAAACACGTATCAGACAACGACACTTTTATTCAAATCTGAACCTGAACAGGACGAGCTGCTTGTATTGAAAGTTGAATTCACTGAAGGTTGTATTATGACACTTGTGGGATGTTACAGACCTCCCTCTGCTCCAAGGGGAACTTTGTCTTCACTATCTGAATCCCTGTCTATGTTTTGTAGTAGTGTGCTTGTTGTTATGGGGGATTTAAACTGGGACTGGCTGGCTCCTATCTCTGAACCTGTTAAATATTTTTGCGATTCTGCACACTTGACGCAGCTTATAGAATCTCCGACAAGGCCCAACCGTAAACATCCTGAAAAGTCAACGCTCCTTGACTTACTTTTTAACTAACTCTCCCCACAAATATAAAGCCACAGCCGTATTCGCTAATGACGTTAGTAATCACTGCGTAATTGCTGCAGTGCGAGATACAAAGCTCCCGAAGAAACAACCACGTATTCTATACAAAAGACATTTCAAATACTTCTGTGAGCAAGCATTTCTATATGATCTTTATCTATGTGACTGGGACAGAATATGCCTGATTCCAGACCCTGAAATGGCTCTGACTTATTTTAAATCACTTTTCTTGGAGGTCATAAATAGGCATGCTCCTCTTAGAAAATTTAAAGTCAAAGGACGTGACAGTCCATGGTTTTCAGATAAACTCTCTGATATTATTCATGAGCAAAATATTGCTTGGGCAACTGCAAGAAAATCCAAATGTCAATCAGACTGGAAACATTTTAGGCACTTAAGAAATAGATGTATGTCTCTAATTGGAAAAGCTAAATCGGACTTCTATGTTAAAGAAATGACTGACATCTTAAATAATCCTCAATAAAGGGAACGACACGGGCACGGAAAAATACAGTGCTTTTCCACAATCATTAAAGGTAGGAAATGAAAACACTACTGATAAAACTAGAATGCTACATGCCCTAAATCAGCATTTTATATCTTCTGGTTTGTTGTTTGAAAATGAAGCACATCTAGATCTCCTTCAAAAGGCTCCTGAAGAGGAAGAATGTTGCTCTGTGGTTTTGTGCAGTAAACACAGTAATGTCTCTTGTCCCACTTTAGTTTTGGTCCTTTTACACAGAATTTCACTGTAATTTGGGACTGTGTCATTTCCTTACCCTCATCGTCACTGGTGTCGTCTGTGCCACAGTCTCTGTCCTCCTCTGTGTTGCTCTGGAGTTTTTTTTCCAATGAGGACTTTGTGTAGACCTGTTGTGAATCCTTCCCACTGTCTGAGGGCTCTGAGCTTGATGGCATGTGGTCACCCAGGTAATGGCTGATATCTGATAATGGTCTGATAATAAGAATAATAATCAGCAGCACAGTCCTCCTGAAAGAAAGAAATAACTGTTTTAGTCTTGAATATGAAATAGCCATACCAATAACCACTCACTCAAATTTACAAGTTAACTTACGGACAACTTTGGATGAAATTTAATGAAGAAGATGCTCAAACAGCAGATCATCATCATATATCTATTATCCATTTAGAGAATATTAAGGCCTGTTCAGCTGAATACATAATTGTATCACTAGCACATTACATTTGGAACTGGGATTTGTGCCATAGTAAATACGCTGCCCAAACAAAGATGCTTCTTAACCCTTTCAGTCCCAGGCCAAAAACTTTTTTTGTTTTGTTAATGCAATCATTTATTAGCTTCCCAACGTGTTTTATTAGCTTCAAATTTGTATCTCTTTCAAAATAACCAGGACTGTTTGGAAAAAAAATAATTTGCTGTCAATAGTTGTGGTCAATATTTATAATGCAGTATCCTAACATGATGAATTTATCAAATCAGAGTCATCTGTGTAAACTATGAGCCCACAACAGCCTCACAAGCAATAAATAAATTACATTGACATGAATGAAGAACAAAGATTTTTTTTAGGGATGTCCCGATCTGATCTGCAGGATCGGGATCAGGGCTGATATGGGCATGATCGGAATCGGCAATTTTGAATGTGGTCCCAGATCACACTTTGTGGCAGAGCGCAGACACGCACGTCACGTTACTCTGGCAAACCTGTGGATAAAATGTCTGCAGTGTGGAAATTGGTCATTTAGAAAGCAAAAGCAGTCCAACGGCGACATGTAACATCTGCAATACGACCGCGAGAGGATAATAAAAGAGCTGCATTTAATACTACACATTTCATACGGCACATAAAAAACAAAAACACTCAGTTAAACAACAATTTCACTCAAGCAATAAAGGTAAATGCACTGAAGCAGCAAACACTTGCAGATACTCTCGAAAGGATAGAGAAATATCCTCGAGACAGCGACATGGCCAAAAATATTACAGAGAAGGTAACTGAATTAATCCCGCTGGATAACCAGCTCATCTCTGTGGTAGAGGATCAGGGTTTTCTTTGTCACCTGGAGTTTTTAAATACCCGGTATGCCATACCATCTCGGCATTACATTATATTGACTCCACTTTCGAGTTACAACGTGTCGGTATGCGCACTAGTTGACAGTATTGCTGAACGCGTGTGAAATAGACAAGCAACGCGTCCACGTTATTTTACGTGATAACATAAGGAATATGAAAAAAGCAATGGATGATATAGAGGTACCAACAGTGGGCTGCATCTCACACACACTTCAGCTGGCTGTACACGAGGGTCTGCTGTCACATTGCAGCGTCACAGACTCACCTGCTAACACATGGAAGGTGGTTGGCCAATGTTGCAATAGCATGTGCAGAATAAGAAAGAGCCATATGAAAGTATATACTCTGTTTCAACAAAATAAAAAAACCTATTAAGGAACAGCTTGGATGCAGGCACCTTTTTTCTTAATGCAGCTGTATTATCCAGCAAAATATTAGTGAAGGCCAAGTATCGGATCGGGACTCGGTATCGGCATTATCTAAATATTAAAGGACTCGGATCGGGATCGGGGCAAAAATAACCTGATCGGGACATTCCTCTTTTTTTTTTTCTTCAAATGTGATCTGAAATCACCGAAACGAGTTATGAAATTTTGGAGATAATTTCTAGTTTTCACTGGCAAAGGACAAGTATTCCTGTTGCACCCTAGATAAACTGACTACATGGGTGGGATATATGCAATAAAAAGAATGAATACTTTTATCCAATACTAGTTTCTGTTGCTACACACCACATCAGAATAAAAAACAAGCCAAAAGGAATACATACCACTTTGTCTTGCACCTCTTTTTCCCCATTTTCTTTCTGTTCATCATCAGTAAAAATGAAAGGTTATTAGATTAACAAAAAGCAATGATGTCACAGAACAACAAACAATGAAACAAATAAAGCATAAACACACTCATTCTTAACTTTAACTTTATTAGGTCCACCTGTACAGTCTATTGTAATTCAACTCTTAAAAGGCTTATATTGTTCACTTTCTGGTCATGCAAATATATAAATTAAGTGATATGTTTATCAGTGGGGTTACAGTTAAAGGTGGTGTTCACTAGAATAGTGATCCATATTATTCTAGAGCAGAACTGCTCAAACCTTTTATGTTGGAGGGCCAAAACTGGAACTCGATGGTGGTTGATAAAGGTTGCTATTGAATCTTATAATTTTGACTTTTTACCTCATTTTTGACTCATCATACTGTTGACTTTCTATCTCATAATGTCTTTTAAATGTCATAATTCTCACTGTTTTTATCTCATATTTATGACTATTATCTAATAATTCATTTTGACTTTTTTATCTTAGGGAATTTTGAACTGTTTTATTTTTAAAAACAGAATCAGTTTAGTCCTGATGTCTCTATATGACCTACATAAGTAAATGAAACCATCAGCCATAAGATTAAGTATTTCTATTTATTCTCAACAGCTCTTCTGCCTGCCACCAGGTCCACAAGCTATATTTTCCCAGGTAAAGTTACAGTGAGTATTAGTTAGCCAGTTAAAAGGTAGCAGGAGATTTTTTAGATTATACTTTGTGGTTTTGATGGTGAGGAAACTACCAGCAACTTATTTATATTACTATTTTTAATTGTCATTTATCCTTAGAGTTTGTAAATGTCTAAACCTACAGTGTTGCAAACAGCCAGGCATTCCAGACAGCCACTGTCCACTGTCAGGAAGGTGAATTCTATGCAACTTTACAGGAAAAAATGTTTATTCTCCTCTTGAAATATTTGATAGACTGACAGTGATTAATTTTTTCTAAGGCATTTAAATATTGTGTATCAAGGAAACCACAAGCCATATGGCTCAAACTCCACTTACTCAAAACAAAATGCTAATGTTACCTGATATTGCTGTGCTTTTTTAATTTGCTGCATGCAAGATCATAAATACACTTATAATGACTTGATTAGTATCATCACTGTGACAATAAGTGAGACTTATTTATGTTAGTGAGCTTTACTGACCACATTGTATCAAATCATTCCTGTAAATTTGCAGCTAAAGTTGTAAGCAAAACTGAATTTGTCTCATGCTTATATATTTGATATCATATAAAGTTGCAATAACACTTAGGCTGCCATATAGTGTGTTTTGCTCCCTTACGATCTAAAGTTACACTTCTCTTGATTAGCGAAAGTTACATTAGCTTAAAAACACTCTTCACTCAGGTAACAGGCTGTCGAATACAACAGTTAGCTAGCAAAGTTTCCAAACAAAACACAGGCTAACAAAAAATTAAACATATCTTACCTCCATAAGTCGTAGTGTTTGTTCAGGCTCTATCTGGTTCTTTTGCTGCTAATTCAACCTCATATCTGGCAGCACATCGCGCATGATGATCTCTCCGTTGCTGAAGCCTCTGCGACTGCCTTTGCTGAGACATGTCCTTTGGCGATGCATTCAGGTACACAAGGAGAGTTTTGGACTTGTGGGACTTCATGTCGGAGGGACGTTTTACAGCTACAAATCTACTACTTTTGAAGTGAATTACTCCTAATCGATAATCGATAAATACAATATGTTATTTTTAAGCCTTGATTCTTAGTTAAAAAGTATAACATCTAGGATGAGCAGTTTTCCAGTTTAGCATAAAACACATTTTGTCAGTGAGTCTGCAATTTCCATATTTCCTGAATGCAGCATTCTCAGAAAAAACTGTGTGGTTCAGGTGCTTAATTGGCCTGACCTGCCTGTGACCCTTTGAACAGAGCCACAAAACACAGTAGTCTGTCATGAATTCAGGTTTAAGCAATATTCCAACACAAATTCATGATAACTCTTGTGAAGTGAAAAGCAATTTAGCACAATTATTCAAGTACTTCTTGCTTTATTTTAAATCATTGTAACTTGTTACCAGGCGGCTGCTTCATCAAGGGGAGGGGCCGTTCCCCCCTTCCACCAGCACTGCTGCTGCCTCAGAGCTGCAGAGCTGTGTGAGCTGCCCATCCCCCACCTTTCTCTGCTGCTCCTTCAAACTGCTTGGACTGACCAAGTTAATAATGATTAAAGTCTCACTGTTGCACTAACCTGGCAAAACAGAATCATGTCAACATCATGAGCATCCAGAAGGAAAAAAATAAATAAATTTATATATATATATAGGCATTTTGGGAATATTAGAATATTGAAAATATTACAATCTGACAGCAAATCTGATGAACTAATTGGTTCGAAGTATTCATCCTCCTAAGGAAGCATATTTGATGAAAGTTAATCATAAATATGTTTCTAACCATTAAGAAAAGGACAATAAGCAGTTTCAGGTATTTTAACTGTGATACCTGTTTTATTGTAATAAACTATGGTGCAAGATGACTGATTTGTAGATGTTTAAAGCTGAGCTAATTTGAACATTTACCAGCTCATTCAAATGTTTTTTTAAAGAGTTTTAGCTTAAGTGAGGAACATTTCTCAACTAATAAAACAATCCATCTTTCATTATGTCACAACCAGGGCCTAGGGGAAACCCTGGTGCAATATGAAAAGGATGAGCAGTTTTCCAGTTTAGCATAAAACACATTTTGTCAGTGAGTCTGCAATTTCCTGAATGCAGCATTCTCAGAAAAAACTGTGGGGTTCAGGTGCTTAATTGGCCTGACCTGCCTGTGACCTTTTTAACAGAGCCACAAAACACAGTAGTCTGTCATGAATTCAGGTTTAAGCAATATTCCAACACAAATTCATGATAACTCTTGTGAAGTGAAAAGCAATTTAGCACAATTATTCAAGTACTTCTTGCTTTATTTTAAATCATTGTAACTTGTTACCAGGCGGCTGCTTCATCAAGGGGAGGGGCTGTTCCCCCCTTCCACCAGCACTGCTGCTGCCTCAGAGCTGCAGAGCTGTGTGAGCTGCCCATCCCCCACCTTTCTCTGCTGCTCCTTCAAACTGCTTGGACCGACCAAGTTAATAATGATTAAAGTCTCACTGTTGCACTAACCTGGCAAAACAAAATCATGTCAACATCATGAGCATCCAGAAGGAAAAAAATAAATAAATAATTATATATAGGCATTTTGGGAATATTAGAATATTGAAAATATTACAATCTGACAGCAAATCTAATGAACTAATTGGTTCGAAGTATTCATCCCCCTAAGGAAGCATATTTGATGAAAGTTAATCATAAATATGTTTCTAACCATTAATAAAAGTACAATAGGCAGTTTCAGGTATTTTAACTGTGATATCTGTTTTATTGTAATAAACTATGGTGCAAGATGACACACAAGCATGCTGGCAGTCTGGCTGACCGAGTAGAGCCCACAGAGTAGCCGGCCCTTAAACTCCTGGCTGCAAGGAAGGAACCAATCAGCTCCCTGGGCAACCTTCACGCAAACACACCTGAAACCAATCACACACACTCAGGTAACAGAGGGTTACTGAAACAGATACAAGCACAAACAATAGAAACATTCACAAGACCTCTAGGGTCATAACACCTCCCCCCTTTTTAACATTCACACACATACAAGTATGTTTGGGGAACAGATAGGAACCAAAAAGGTATTTAACGTTCTCTGATGATTATAAACATTAATTACTCCTTATATGTTCAGTATACAGGTCGGCACCAAACCCACAGATGGATTTTTACAATGTGTTTACAGCTGCCAATGTATGCAATGCTGTTACCGTGATGATAAATGACAGTTAAATATTGAATCTGTCTATAAAAACCAGATCCTGACATGTAAAAGTGACATCTATCATACTGTCAACTTAATTTAACTTTAAATATGGACAACTTACTGCATAATATCTGGACTACAACAACCACAGACAAGGCGTCACTGTGTAGTCACTACTATATATAAATGTTACCAGTTTACACTTAAGCTGCAACCACAGGTGACCCAACAAAAGTGGTGTGCAGTTACCACAAAAGGTCACAAACTAGTTACTGCACACAAGTTTTACTTACAGCCACACATCACAAAGTGACCAAAAAAAAACAAAGCAGCCATGTCACACAAAACAACGTTGATGTGCAAAGTATAAAATTAAGGGAAACAAACTGCAGAGACACCCAAACTTTACTTGCCTACCAACATGGCTAACTCACCTAGCTAGTCTTCAGTGACTTGCCGAGCTCGAGGCATCTTTAAACGTTCTATTCAGTGCAACATCGAAGACCAGGAATCTAGTCAACTGCGATACATTGAAGCATGCCCCCACTCAGGATTACCACCAGAAATAAGAAAGGCAAAATGAGGTGGCAAATTCTTGAACTTGCCCGGCAGCTATCTGGTCAGGTTGCCCAGTCAGAAACACAACATACAGCAGCAACAACAAATTAACAAAAGAGATGACCACTACACTTAACTGAAGGCCACTAATACAGACAAACTGAACCACGTCTACCTCACCTCATGGACATTCCAATTCATTCAGACAAGGCCCAAATTGTTAGGACCAGGGCCTAGGGGAAACCCTGGTGCAACAAGTAAATCCTCTTCTCCTCTTCCTGTCCTCAAAGCACCACCAGCAGCGAAGCATTTTTAAATGGTTTTATTCAAAAACACATCTTGCACACAATCAAAAATGCTGGTAGTCTGGCTGACCAAGGAGAGCCCCCAGGAACTGGTGAAGACCCGTCCTTTAAACTCCTGGGTGCGAGGCTGGAACCAATCAGCTCTATGGACAACCGGCAATCAAACACACCTGCAACCAATCACACACACACTCTGGTAGAAGAGGGATATTTAAGCAGAGGCAATGAAAAGCACATATAGAAATGTTTATACGATCTCTGGGGTCTTAACATTTCTAAGTGCTGTACATGGGCAACTGGACTTGTTTCAGTTTGTTGAAGACGTTTCACCTCTCATCCATCTGCTGCTTCAGTTCTAGCTAACTGGAGAGGAGTTTGCAGGCTTTAAAACTCTGTGTGGGAAGGTCCACAAGAAGGCTAGAGAAAATGCAGCCAAAATTTCCCAAAATGGACATGTTAGCGTGAAAGCAATGGGTGCTCACACTTGCCATGTTTTTGTCATGTCATTTGACATTCATGACAATACACGTTGTCTTGAGTGAGTGAGACTTGAGGTTGTTGGGTTAGCGATGACAGTGATGTGCTGTGCCCGCAGTACAGACACTGAGCCTGCTATTCAACAATGGAATACAAATTGTCTAGGAACAGACACATATTAGGACTTTAAGACCACTTCAAAAGTAGCAGTTGTCTCTTTTTTTCTGTCTCTTTTGTTTACTAAACTGGCAAATCTGAATGGATACATTTTCTGTTCTTCTGGTTTCTGTAAAATTAGCTAAATGCCTGAATTGTGGAGAATCTAACTGATCTAACGACATACTATGTCCATACCGACAAAAGAATATTAACTATTCTTCACCAGTTTCACCATAAAAATTTGTAGTTCTTTTTAATAAGTTATTCATAGACACTTATAAAGAAATAATTTTGCGCCAAAAATATTCACATCATATAGTTATCCCCGAAATGAACACCACCTCTGCGAGGTGTTTGTTTCCCAGTACTGTGCGAGACAGGTATAATAAAACTCTGCACTTTTCATGTGGTTTCAGTTGATAGTGGTGGTGAATATAATGTATTAATGTATAATGTCTTTTCTATGTTGGCAAAAATATTACGAAACACCTTTTAAAAAACATTCAAGTCAATATGTGACCTTTTGCTGCATGTCATCCTCCCTCTTTCTCATCCTGTTTCCTGTCACGTCTCAGCTGTCCTACCGCATAAAGCCATGAAAGGCCCAAAAAAAAAAAAATACTTACAGTAAAAAAACTCGTGGTTTGGGCTATTTTGACAGGTCACAGTCCAAATTTTGACTCCAAACAGTCAGAAGCTCTGTATGTGCCTGTTCTGGCTACTCTGTAAAGTGTAAAGTGTAAAAATAGCAGAGAAGACTTCAGAGGAGGAGGTCTATGACTCGCTAAATAATAAGCACTAGCGGAGATCTTTCCAGGTTGAAAAAAAAAGGTTCTCAATTTATTTAAATAAAAAATAATCACCGTGGTTGACTTCATACAATAAACAAAACAAAAAGTCAATTTAGCGGTTGATAAACTGTCTCACTCCTCACTCCTTTAACAGAAAAAGCCGAGAGAGGAGAACCCAGCTGTCCTCTATCTATCATCAATTATAGGAGGAGGGCCTTGAGCAGCAGAAAACAATCAGAATAAATTATCATTTATCTGCAATATATCTACCACTTTCAATAATTAATCAACATTATTACCATTATTATTTTGATTTACCATTTTCCAAAAAAAGTATAAATATGAAAAAATATGAATAGGCTCCAACAGTGCCATTATTTTATAATTGTTATTATTTTACTAATAATAGCCGTAATAATAGCTCATTTTTAGAAAATGAAATAAGCCTGCAAATGAACTATAATCTCCCCCTTTAACTGCAATGGTTCCACATAATAAAATATTACATGATCCAAGTTCAAATTTGATAACAATGTCATAGAAAATGAACACATCTTTTCCTCAAGAAATATCTAAGTCCTTGCCAAAAACGCCACTTTGTAACCACAAAATAACAGCAGGATGAAGTTACTGTTTTTCTAGATACACTAAATAAATGCATCAATCAAATATAAATATAAATAAAAAAACAAGTGCTCAGGTTGGAAAACTGCCTATATAAAGAGCAAAAGGCATAAACTCTATAAACTTGCAAAAACTTGCATTCTTTCCTTTAAGAAACCATAAAAACATTTATATTGCCAGATTTGAAATTTCATTGGCTAAGTGATGCGTCAATCATCTGGAGCCCTGCATGTAAGTGGCTCGGGAGAGAAGTGATAGAAGAAAGACTGTCTGTTGTATACACGACCACTCATTGGCTGCTGAGGCTTCAAGGCGGGTGCAGTCAGTGCAGTCAACCAA
>NW_027211717.1:55000-157500 GCF_022749685.1 Semicossyphus pulcher | reverse complement strand
AGAGACATGAATACGCTGAGTGATCAGTGTTGTCAGCACATCGCAGTGCAGAGCATGTTACAAACATCTTTTCACATTATGTGGCTGATTACATTCAGGCCAAAAGTGCTCGCACACAATGCATCCTGGGACATGTCGACATTGCCGGCAGGAGAAGTTAACTTTCAGCATGCAGCACTGTGTTGTATTTACATGAAGGATACATCAAGTATTCAAACTGACATCTACATAAACAGTTCTCTTTTACATATTGAGAAGAAGCTGCAGGGGCACGAGGAGCTTCTGTGAAACACCTGAGTTCTGTCTGCAGGTGTTCTTTCTCAGGGGGTACAGCGCTTTCCTTTGTGCCGCCTGAGAGAATCAAAAAGGACAGAAAATCACTGGCTGTTCCTTGTTAGGCATAATCACTGCTCACACAGCTCTCGAAAGCAACCTCGAACAACATATCGACGTCTAATCAACTCCTCTCGTCTCCGCTGGAGTTTGGCTGCTGGACAGAACAATTTTGTGACTCTGAGGGTAAATCAAGCTTCAGCCTTACGAAACGATCCAATCATTTCACATCAGTTTCTTTATTTAGCCTCAATTACAACTAAAGCCGTGACATGTAGAGAGGGTGTAGACTGTGCTCTTTGTAATATTATTTAGACAAACACAACCTGATCCAGCACAAAGGCTTCCCTGGTGTCAGCCTCTGCAGCACATGTGAGACACTGATGTTAAACTGACTCACACTGTGTCAGGTCATCACAGAGGTGCTGGACGGGTCACATCTCTTTGCAGACCAGTCAGGTACCGTGTGTTAGATCATGTTCTTCCTTACTGACACCTGTTGTGTTTGAGTGCGTCGGTGAAACGGTTCTGGTGAAACGAGTCCGCGAGGTGTTCAAAGAGCTGCTCATTGAACAAAAGACAAAAACACTTGTTTTTATTCTTTTTTCATTAGTAGGATGAAAGACAATTCATGTGTGCAGCGTCTGAGTCCAAGACAAATGTCCCGATAATAAAGTGTATCACATCGCAGCGCGGCGCAGCGCGGCGCAGCGCGGCGCAGCGCGGCGCAGCGCGGCGCAGCGCGGCGCAGCGCGGCACAGCGCGGTGCAGCACATTGAATGGTATCACACCCAAGGGTGCGAGGATTACTTTAAAAATGAATTGTGATAGTTATCAATTAGCTGTTCAAACACTCAGTAAGCTGATCTCTGACCAAACTGAATAAAGGATTTATACTCTGACTTGTTCTTCAGGCCGGTTTGTGCAGGTTTGTGCAGGACTCTCTCAGACGATGAAACGTGTAAGCGCTCTCTTCGTCGAGGTGTTTGTGGAGGCTGAACGTGTGAATTGTTCCATTTAAAGAGACGCTGAGAACAAACAGTGAAGCTCGCTGCTTCTTCTTCTTCTTGGGGAATCGGTTCTGTTTGCATGTTTGCTTTTAGCATCATTTACATGAATGCTGTTTTTGCATATTTTAGGAAACACCTGCACTTTACCTGCAGGTAAAAGCTCAAACATTTTGAATTCAAATGAATTCTGCAGAAATGATCCTGAAAAAAGTCAGGATGTGTATCCTCAGTGGTTCCCAACCCAGGTGTCTGCCTGAAAGGACTGTGGATCTCTCTGCCCTCAGCGCCGTCTCACAGGACTCTGAGCCTGCCAACCAAACGATCAATACTACTCAGCTGGCGGCTAAACAGACAGGTTTGTGCTGCTGGCGGAGGACAGATATTTACTCACTGTTGTGTTGGCACATTCACAGAGTCTGGAACCTCTCAGCTACTTTTTTATTTCCAACTGGCACAGACCAAAGGAAGGAAGCTGCAGCCAGAGCACCTAATCATGTGACACAGCGATAGGCTGCTAGGCTACGTAGCAAGTTCAAACTTTCAAATCTGATGGCTTCTAGTTCAACATCGTCTGGGGGCGGGGCTACCTGTGAGTGACAAGTCGCTACATATCTAATACGTTTTTTTTCTTTAAAACCGTCTTTCACAAGCGAAGATCAGCGCCCAGTTAACACCATAGTGACAGTGAATGAGGACGCAGCTTGCTATCCGAGCCACTGCAAGCTCTAGCTGTTAACTCTCCAGCTCCGCCCTCTCGTCCAAATATGGTCACAAGATGGTGACAGAGAACAAAACTAAAGGCTTGAAGAGGCTAGTCAGTAAACTGGTGAACAGTTATTCATACTGACACACAGTGGATTCAAAATGCTCCACATCTGTGGCAGCCATCTTGGTTGTTAGGTACTTAACCATGCCCCATCTTAAACAAACAATTGTCAGACTTCACTTTGGCTGGATCGAACAGGTGTAACATCTGCCAAAGCAGATAAACGTGAGCTCACAGACTCCTCCCTCTCCCAGGCTGCACGTATCAGAGCCCTGGATTTGTGAGGGTAACACGGTAACGCTTCTAAAGCTCCAGAATTACACACTGAGCTTTAGAGGTGTTGGTAGCTACTTTATGCTAAGCTATGCTAACCAGCTGTGCTGGTAGTTTCCATATTGAACTGGTATCAAGCGCCTCGTCTAACTCTCAGCAGGATAGTGAGTGATCCCAAAGTGTGGAACTGTTCCTTTAATGTCATTAGACTCTGTTACAGTCGTGCACGTTCTCAGCGTGTGTAAACATCAGTGCACAGTTTTAATGCCTTGTCTCTATTTCTCTCTCTCTCTGTCTCTCTCTCTCTCTGTCTACATCTTTGCAGAGAGTTTGCTGCATCGCAACGCTCTTGCCGTTACCATGGCAACTATGGAGAACAAAAAAGAGAGACGAGGCTGTTCTACATCTGCGGCCTGAAAACACAGACAGATGAGACGCTGATGTTCCTGCTGCGACGTTAGCTCGTTAGCGGCCAGAAATATCTGACAGACAGACAGACTTCATCTCTCTCTCTCTTTCTCTCTCTCTCTCTCTCTCTCTCTCTCTCTCTGTCTCTCTCTCTCTCTCTCGCTCTCTCTCTCTCTCTCTCTTTGTCTCTCTATTGTTCAGTGATGTCGCACGCCCACAGTTTCCCTCTTCTTCCCTCCGATTCTCACAACATGATGCCCCTTTATCAACATGACATCATCGCCATCATCATTACATCATCACCGCCAGCTGATTGTGTTTACTCACATTCCTCTCAGGCGGATCAGGACCTGCTGGTTGTGGTTCTGCTCCAGAGCGTCTTCAAAGTACTGCACCTCCTCAGTCTGCACCTCCTCTTCACTCTGTTGCTGCTGCTCCTCTTCACTCTGCTGCACTTCAGTCTGTGACATCTCCACACTCTGCACCTCCTCCTGCTGCAGCTCCTCCTCCTCGGTCCGCAGGAGCTCCGCCGACACCTGCTCTTGTTCGGTCTGCTCTTCCTCCTCCCCCTTCTTCACCTCCTCAGTATGCTGCACCCCCTCCTCCTGTTGCATTTCCTCCAGCTGCTCCTCTTCTTTCTGTAGGATCTCCTCTTGTTGCACGCCCTCTGACTCCACCTCCTCCTGTTCTACGTCCTCCTGCTGCTCTTTCTCCTGCCCCTGCTCCTGATCAGTCTGTTGCACCTCCTCCTCCTGCTCCTGTTGCACATCTTCCACAAGTTCCACCTCCTCTTCCTTTTGCATTTCCTCCTCCTGCTCCTCTTCTTTTTGTCTTATCTCCTCCTCTTGTTGCAACCCCTCTGTCTCCTCCTCCTCTTGTTCTACTTCCTGTTGCTGCACCTCCTCCTGCTGCTCGTCATCCACCCCATCCTGCACCTCTTCCACAAGTTGCACCTCCTCTTCCTGTTGCATTTCCTTCTCCTGCTCCTCTTCTTCTTTTTGTGGCAACTCGTCCTCCTCCTGCACTCCCACTGACTCCTCCTCCAGCTCGTCCTCCTGTTGCTGCACCTCCCCCTGCTGCTCTTCCTCCTGTTGCTGCACCAACTCTTCCTCCTGTTCCTCAGTGTCCAGCACCTCCTCGGACAGCTGTGACTCCTCCACCTCCTCGTTTATGTCAGTGTGGTGGAGGAGGAGAAGAAGGAGGTGGGGTTTTTGAAGAAGTGTTCAAAGACGAGAGTTTGCTCTTCTCTCAGACTGACCGAGTCGTGAAAACATCAACGCCGATCTCAGGCGGGAGCTTTCGGGTTCGATGGAACTTCATCCAACTTCCTGTGAGGTCACCCGACAGCCTGGCCAATCAGAAGATGAGAATCCGAGGGGTTAAAGGTCACAGGACAGAGTGTAGTTTCTGTTTACAAAGTTAAAAATTGAGAAGAGACGGACTCCGTGTTTCAGCACCAACAAGTACTGGAGGCGATCAGCTGACGACTTCCTGCAGCAGTGAACAGTTGAGCTCTGCGCTCCGACACTGCGGCTGCAGAGTGATCCAGCTGACTGAGAGAGAGAGAGGGAGAGAGAGAGAGATGGGGGAGAGACAGATAGAGGGATAGACAGAGAGAGAGAGGGGGAGAGTGAGAGAGAGAGAGAGAGAGAGAGAGAGAGAGAGAGGACGACAAAGGAGAAGCAGAGTACATCGCAGAGCGTTTCCGTGGTAACTCAATAACGGTTGCTAAGAGTGATGGAATCCTGCATCCGACAGACGCCCCCCCTCCTCCCAAATTCAAACACACATAACTTTACGCTACGTTCACGTGCAAACAGCAGCAGGCATCTCAATCTGCTACTGCATCTAAGAGTGTGTGTGTGTGTGTGTGTGTGTGTGTGTGTGTGTGTGTGTGTGTGTGTGTGCGTGTTGACGATGATGATGTAATGGTCCTGAAAACGAGAGTCACACAACCTCTCCAGTCAAGTGGCAAAACCAGGCAGTCAGACCTCAGTCCTGCTGCTGCCCCCTACAGGCTGCCGAGGTCATTACACTCAGAGTGACGTGTGGGACAGCACTGTGTGTGAGCCTGAATCCTGGGAACCGTGCTGTCATCCAAATCTAAAGGGTTCATCCTCTGAGGAGAGATCATGTCTGCATGTAAGTATGACAGCCTCTTACAGTCTCACTGGAAACAAAGATGTGTGCAGCCGCACAGGGCTCTCAGTCCGCTGTATCAGCCCATCAGATTTAACATTTCCCACACGGCGAGCAAAGATCACGCGAGCTGCTTCTTGTCTCATGTCATCTGATGAGTTTTTCATCAAATCAAATCAAGTTATTTTTTGACTTCATGTTGTAACATAAGTTGGAGGACACACAAAAAAGGAGACGTTGAAAACCTCAGCAGCAGAAACCTCCTGACTCTCCTTAATACAGTCAGGCTCTACAAACACATCCACCTACATTTCCCATAATGCAACTCAGCACAGTCTTGTCTTCGATCCATCGGGTTTGTAACGCAGACTTTCTGCTAGAAATCTGTCGTTTCTGAGCCTGAAATAAACGTGATGAGGACATCACTGTGACCTCATCACGTTATTTTCTGATGCTATTCTCTCATATTATACAGAAACACACACACGACTGCTTTGGAGGCCTGATTAGGACTGTGTACCTCCTGCTGTGACTCTGGGTCTCCTGGTTGGAGAAGAGAGATAAACAAACAGTTCGCAGACGTTCCCTGCTTCATCCTCAGGTGGTTAATAGTCCGCTGCATCACGGAGGAAAGGTGAGTTAAACATTAAACCCAGACTCTCAGTCTGTCTGTCCGTGAAGCTCTTCAGCAGTTTGTTTGTTCACCTCCCTGACCTGCTGAAACTAAAAACACTCCAGCGATCCAGCGAACAGGAGCCGCGTTTCCTTTGAACTAAAAGCCATTTATGACTTTTCTTTAAACCGTTTTTCTTTGTATTCATTTTCACTGGCGGTTACAGAGGGTCACAGCACATCACGCAGGGTGTTGTTGCCATCGTTACCTGCATCTGTAGGAGCTTTGTTCTGCTGGCTGCTCCTCCATCTTCAGGCTTCACACAACAGAAGCTGGGACATTATGATGTGCTGCAGTGTTTGGATTTCTCTGACTGAATGTTGTTTTACTGATGTTTAATATTTGCACAATAATCTCTCCGAGGTGAACACGTTCTATCTCATCTTACGGGTTATTTCTTAGATGTATTTGTTTCCGGCGAGCAGAAGCAAACATCTTCAGTAGCCTCGACATGTGCAGGAAGACACTCACCCACTACACACCCACTACACACCCACTACACACCCACTACACACCCACACATGTGAGATGGGAGGTGTGTCTTTGTCCACAGGGGGCGCCAAAATCGACACACACCAAATGTTTCTCACAGCAGCTTTAACCTGTGTCATTTACATTGTTTATTATTGCAATAGATATTTCCTACCATGAAATACACGCTCCTCACCTGAGTGCATGTTAACTGTGTTTGTGTGGACGCCTGAATGTGTCAGGGGAAGCATTCATCTCATGAAGACTTTCTATTTCTGTTCTGCTCAGCAGCCGAATCACTGCGTGAAACACAAACTTCCTGTCTGAGGTCATCAGACAGAAAAAGTCGAATCTGTCTTATCTTCCTTTATACTTTCTCAGCTAGTCCTGAGACCCAGCCATGCTCTCATCATCTCACTAACTTAACAACTTTGTAACTGTTGTAACTGTGTGAAAAACTGGAGTTTTTTCACACTGAAACATAAATAAGATCGTATAAGTAATGGAGCAAAGCTTTGACTGGCCCTTGACCTAAGGGGTGGAGAGGTAAACAGCCACGCTACCTCAGGAGATAAAAGAAAGTCTCTTTCAGCATCCAACAGAACGAGTCAGCTGACACCTCCTGATGGAGAAGTGAAAGTTAGGACAGCTTAGCAGCTAACTGATAGCAGAGTTAACTTATGATTTTGGGAAGTTACAAAACTTGTGTGATAAAGTTTTTATTTTAAAGTAGGACAGGAACATCTGCTGCCTTTATTACCAATGAACTGCAAGGTAGCAAGTTTCTGTAACACGGCCCTGAACACAGTCAGCAGGTAATACGGGGGGCGGCTGTGGCTCAGTGGTAGAGTCGATCGTCGTTTCAATTGGAAGGTCGGAGGTTAAATCCCCAGCTCCCTCAGGCTACATGTCGAAGTGTCCTTGGGCAACACACTGAACCCCAAGTTGCTCTCGGTGGCATAGCCAACGGGTATGAATGTGTTATCTGATTGACAGTTGGGCACTTTACGTAGCAGCCTCTGCCATCAGTGCATAAATGGGTGAATGTGACATGTAGTGTAAAAGCAGCTTTGAGTGGTCGCAAAGACTAGAAAAGCGCTATATAAGTACAGTCCATTTAATACAACAGAAAGCAGAGAAGCTGTGGACATCACCTCCCAAAGACCTGACACATCCACAACACGACGTTTCACAGCCGGGCTGTCTGCAGGAGGAGCTGCAGGGGGAAGTGTGGGAGCACCTGGAAAGCTGCTGAACGCTTCAGTCACTCCCCTCCCACGAGTTCTCCCCTCACAACACCTCCCCAAGATCGACCCCGTCTGTCCTTCAGAGAGTGAGCTGAGCTCACATCCATCATCTACAGACACACAATAAACGTGGTTTTAATCTGCTGCTAACTACCAGCTAATGCTGCTGAACTTCCAAATGATAGTACAATAGTCATAGGAGGTGGCAGTGTCATAAATGATTGTCATTCACATGTTGGAGTCCTTCAGAGCTGTCAATCACCTGCTGGATTCTGCAGACAGACTCATTTCTCTCCTGTTGAACTGTTTGACTTTATTCAGTGTAACATCTGTAGATGGCGGTCAGCAGATAGATCCAAGATGTCACATGACTTTTTTAATGTGCACACACCAGACAATAAATAAACATGCACGCTGAGTTTGTGCTGTGATGCTGGATATTCTAGTTAGGCTGGATTTCAAACACAATATCTTCTGATGAAGACATGATGGAAAGGCTGATATTATTCTGACATTCTGAGTCTATGAAGGAAAACTAGGCAGCTCTCCCGTGCAGCTTAATGTGGGACAGTTATTCATGCCCAAATCACCAGCGTAACCAAAACACTACACGTTCAACAAGCTCAATGAACGGCTGAGGAATATGTCAGTACTGCCCCCCATCAGGAGCCAATAGCAGCCGAGCTTCTGGCACACATTTAATCTTAAACAGGTCGAGCACACCTGTCAGTGCGAGCTTTATTTTCTCTCTGGTCGTTCTTTATGTTGCTGATGATCATGTGTCTGTAATGACACGAGTGTACAGAATCTATTGTGTGTCTTATTTGTATACAGATCGGCAAACTGCCCACATACTGGTCATGCAGACTGTTTGTTTCACTCACTTGACTCTTTGCATTAAGTGCATGTTCGTGTTTGAGCGTGTTGCTGGTGGTGTACACTGAAATCTGAGGGTGGATGAGTTCTTTGCATCCACGCTCCAACCTTAGTATGTACGGCAGCATGTTAACATCTTACAGTTTTTACCAGGTTTTGGGGTTTTTCGCCGCACAGTGATTGGTGGGTCCGAGGACACGCCTCCTGATGCTGCACCTGTTCCTGATTGGATGCTGCAGTCGGCTCACTGCTTTGATTGGCTGCAGAGTGTCCCCTGATGGAGGAAGAGGAAGGAAAAAATAGTTTTTAAGTCGGAAAATATTTTAGCTACAGAAGGGTGAAAGTGTTTTCCTCTTTGACATCACTGCTCGGAGAGAACGGAGGAGAATACCAACAAAGGTGATCCTCTGAAAGGTGAGGTGATTGTGTAAATTAAAGGTCACTGTTCTGTCACCAGATGATGGTGGGGCTGAGTCTGTCTTTTCTCTGCTCTTTGTTCCCCTCCTCGCTCCTCAGAGTAATTTTCCACGCAAAACTGACCCTCGTAATTTGAGAGGGACGTCAGACCTAAAAATAGACAAAGCTAAAAAAGACTGAAGCTAAAATTAAAAGGATCCACAGCAGCAACAGAGCAGCACACGGGAAACTTTGGTGAGACATGAATTACTTTACTTTTTGTTTTTACTTTACGTGGAAGACAAATTCAGTGATGTGCCTATAAAATGAATAATTCACCATCTCTGTTATAGAACAGATCATGACTTCCTGTTAGTATAATTAAAAGCATGGGTTAGAGAAGAGTTTGTTTCAAAATGTCTGCAGAAAACAAAGACATGAAAAAAGACACAAAACATCCAGGAATAGTCAAAGAAGAAAGAATCAGATAAATGAAGACAGAAAGAATAATTGTGAATGTGTCTCCCTCTGCTGGTCAGTCAGCTCTGTAAACATGTCGATGATTGCCCTTTTATTTGCTTTAAGCCCATATTTGAGATTTAATCCAATCAAACATCTGAGATCCAATCGATCAGACTGCTTTTGAACAAATAGGCCCAGATCAGAGTTTAAAAGAGACCAGAGCATAATTTTAGGGAGGAGGATCGTTTCAGGCCTTGATCGTTGAGGAGTCTCCTCAAAAAACAAAAAGACAAAAACAAAAGTTTAGTAATCGATAAATGTAGAAGTTGCAGTGCGTTAATATTAAATCAAGGTGACTGTAATCATAAAACTAAAAGAAGGGAAAACAAGGAACTAAAGAAATGTTAGGGAAGGTTGGAATCTTTAAAAAAAAAAAAGGTATTTTGCATTAATAAAGAAAACATAAAAGACTCTGTTTAAAGAGAATTTAAATAAAATACATTTTCTTTTATTTTGTCTGTTTATTGTTTGCTTAACGATCTTTTAGAAATAGCTAACTTTACGGGTGGCGGTAAAGCACTTTAAACGCAAGTTGCACGAAGAAGAAGAAGAAGAACTGCTCCACCAATCACATACGCGCATTCGTAAAGGGTACCATAGCAATGCCGTGGTGTTAACGGCAGCTCCCCAAACGAACCAATCGCAGAACCGTTTCTAATGTGACGTCATCATAATAGCGAAATTCAAATTTTGTAAAGAGACGAGAGAGAGAGGGGTCAGTGTAGAGTGCTGCTGTTTTCCTGAAGAGGTAAGATCGTTCTGTTTGTTTTAGAATCGTTAAAATATCATTTTGTTTTAGTTTCAACAGAACTGTAATCAAGCTAAGTGGTTGGTGCTACCGAAAGGTCGTGCTAACGTTTGCCAATTACATTTAGGTGAACAGTCATGCTAACTTTTGTTGGTTTGCAATAAGTAAGGTCAGCTTCGTTCGTTAGCTGAGACTACGGTACTAGCATAGCTGTGAAAACGTTAATGCTAAACCTTTTAAGCGCACGTGACACAATTCTTTCGACATAATTCAGTTTTTGGCTCACATGAGCTGCTAAAGTGATGCTGGCGTTCAATCTGAAACGTTAAGGTTAGCATGTGTCGCCGAGCTAACGCTGACACACCTGTAACTCAGACGGTATTGTTAGCCCTTTAACTTACTGTAACACATCAAATTAACGCTTGTTTGTTGTTGTACCTGGTGTAAAGGTGGTGTACAAACCTAAATGAAATGGCGCAGTTTGGGTTTGAGAACGACATCCACAGCATTTTAAAGCTGGACATGCCCATCACAAACGCTCCCATGGCGAGGTGGCAGAGGAAGGCCAGCTCCTCCAACACTTCCGGCCTGAGCGGCTTGTCGCCTGGAAAATCTGCTAACGCGTCCATGAGCTCATCAAAAACACCCAGCAAAACGCCAGGTAGTGTGTGTGTGTGTGTGTGTGTGTGTGTGTGTGTGTGTGTGTGTGTGTGTGTGTGTGTGTGTGTGTGTGTGTGTGTGTGTGTGTGTGTGTGTGTGTGTGTGTGTGTGTGTGTGTGTGTGTGTGTGTGTGTGTGTGTGTGTGTGTGGTTTTAAACCCATCAAAGCTTTGTAGTTTTTCTTGGCAAATTTTAACCACTGGATTGGGGCAATTTTTATATTTTTCACAGGCAAAAATAAGAAACAAACCCCCAATAAGATGGGGGGCGACCGCTTCATCCCCACCAGAAACAGCAAACAGATGGATGTGGCAAGTTTCCTGCTAACCAAGGAGAATGAGCCTGTGGACACAAACAACGCATCAGGAACAGCAGTAAGTTATTCTGATAAACCTCCCTCATGTTCATCGGGTAAATAAAAACGTGTATTTATTAAGACTGTTTGTATTTTAAGGAAAGCCAGAAAGCCTGGTCTATGTCACTGAATGGATTCAACATGGAAGATGCAAAGATCCTGCACCTCGGAGGGAAGCCACTGAATGCTCCAGAAGGTGAAGACATTTTTGTGCTAAGCAAGAATGTTGCACGAGTATCGAAAGTGATGTTTTTTTATTAATTCTATATATTTTTTAATTATTATTTTTACAGGATATCAGAACAACTTGAAAGTCCTCTACAGTCAGGGTACAACACCTGCCTCTGTCAAGAAGACCAGATACATTTCTTCCACTCCAGACAGAATCTTAGACGCTCCGGAGCTTCGAAATGATTTCTGTGAGTTTGCCGCCTCACAGTTTTTTTTCTAAAAAGCATTAACGCATGTTAGTATCACTGTTTGAATGCAATGTATGAATTATGTATCACACACAAAACAATGATTTCATACATGCATATCGGATATTTTTGCAAAAGCATATACCTACACACCTACCCAGCATTTATTTTGTGCCATTTTTTTCCAGATTTGAATCTCTTTGACTGGAGCAGTCGAAACGTTCTGGCTGTGGCGCTTCATAACAGTGTGTACCTGTGGGATGCCTCGCAGGGGGAAATCACTCTGCTCATGAAGCTGGAGGGCGAGGAGGACTACGTCTGCTCGCTGTCCTGGACCAAAGAGGGGAGCTACCTCGCCATCGGAACCAGCGACTGCAAAGTTCAGGTCAGTGTGCGATGGTCTCGCACATCCACACATAAAGTTAACTTTTCAGATTTGCAATTTTATTCTTCTAATTTTAAATACATTTTGAACGTACGTGAATATATCTGTGAATCATCACCATATCATACCAACATCAAACATGAGTTTCAGGGCCCGATCAGACAGAACGCGTTGAGCAGCTAGGGCGGCTCTTCTGTACTTGTTTTCAATGAGAGGCTTTTTGCACGCTGCTTTTGCATTGCAGAGCGCCTCGTGTTTTTCCGCTCTGTGCGCCTCGTGTTTTTCCGCTCTGTGCGCCTCGTGTTTTTGAGGAAACGCTCCGAGCGCCTCGAGTTGAAAAAACTTTAACTCAAAGCAGAAAAGCGCCTGATGTCATGGACGTTTTTTCTCATTGTCCAATCGGATGAAAGGAGAGGCGGGCCTTCTGTCAGGTTACAATATAACGGTTAGGTTAATGACAGCTAATGATTCGGTGGTTGCCTTAACAACAGTAGAAAAAAAGGCGCCCTCAGCTGCTAAAACGTGTTCTGTCTGGTCGGGCCCTGACACTGCAATTTCTCAAGAACCAAAACTTTTATTGGGAACCCGTTCGTTTTAACAGGGACCAATTTAAATCACCTCCTGAGGGTTCCAGGGACTCACTCCATTGAAAACCTTCAACAGCACTGCTGTTAACATGCTGATAGCAGAAGGGGGCGATAATCCTTAGATAGGCAAAAGAATGCTTCCATGTTTAGTCTATGTCCTGTGAGCTCATAAACCACCTGAAGTCATAACATGACAAAGACCTGCTTTTTTGTTCTTAATGGTTCACGTTGTTTCTTAGTTGTGGGACGTCGACAATCAGAAGCGTTTGCGCAGCATGTCCAGCCACACCGCTCGAGTTGGAACCCTGAGCTGGAACGAGCACGTTCTCTCCAGGTACAGACGTTTGCTCTCTTCTGACACAGAAACTTTTGATCCCTCTGGTTTGTGCCCGTTTGAATCAAAGTCTCTCTCCCCCGTAGTGGCTCGAGGTCCGGACACATCCACCATCATGACGTGAGGGTGGCAGAGCATCACATCGGCACGCTCACCGCTCACTCTCAGGAGGTGTGCGGGCTGACGTGGTCACCTGACGGCCGATATCTGGCCAGCGGAGGAAATGACAACCTGGTGTGTGTGTGGCCGCGTGTGCAGGAGGGCGGGAACATTAGCCAATCGGTGCGCTGCTGGAGCGAACATCAAGGAGCTGTCAAGGTGAGCAGCTTTGCTACTGAAGAAGTTTATTCTGATCATTCTGTTTATTACATTTATTTTCTAAGTGCCTGGACGCAAACTTTTTATGGGACATTGATTTCTCTGCCGGCTGTTTGAAAGTCACTTCTCTGTGTTCTAGGCCTTGGCCTGGTGTCCGTGGCAGCCGAATATCCTGGCCTCCGGAGGCGGTACCAGCGACCGTCACATCCGCATCTGGAACGTAAACAGCGGCTCCTGCATCAGTTCACTGGACACTCAGTCCCAGGTGACTACACACGTTACCATCCTAAATGTTCTCCATTGTAAAGGACCAATGTGACAACTTCATGACTTCTATCATAAAGCTGCTGTAGTTTAGTTTAATCATGAAGCTGCTGTAGTTTAGTTTTATCATAAAGCTGCTGTCGTTTAGTTTAATCATAACGCTGCTGTAGTTTAGTTTTATCACAATGCTGCTGTCGTTTAGTTTAATCATAAAGCTGCTGTCGTTTAGTTTAATCATGAAGCTGCTGTAGTTTAGTTTAATCATAAAGCTGCTGTAGTTTAGTTTAATCATAACGCTGCTGTAGTTTAGTTTTATCATGAAGCTGCTGTAGTTTAGTTTAATCATAATGCTGCTGTAGTTTAGTTTAATCATAAAGCTGCTGTAGTTTAGTTTAATCATAACGCTGCTGTAGTTTAGTTTAATCATAAAGCTGCTGTCGTTTAGTTTAATCATGAAGCTGCTGTCGTTTAGTTTAATCATAACGCTGCTGTAGTTTAGTTTTATCATAATGCTGCTGTAGTTTAGTTTAATCATAAAGCTGCTGTAGTTTAGTTTAATCATGAAGCTGCTGTAGTTTAGTTTAATCATAAAGCTGCTGTAGTTTAGTTTAATCATAAAGCTGCTGTAGTTTAGTTTAATCATAACGCTGCTGTAGTTTAGTTTAATCATAAAGCTGCTGTAGTTTAGTTTTATCATAAAGCTGCTGTAGTTTAGTTTAATCATAAAGCTGCTGTAGTTTAGTTTAATCATAAAGCTGCTGTAGTTTAGTTTAATCATAAAGCTGCTGTAGTTTAGTTTAATCATAACGCTGCTGTAGTTTAGTTTAATCATAAAGCTGCTGTAGTTTAGTTTAATCATAACGCTGCTGTAGTTTAGTTTAATCATAAAGCTGCTGTCGTTTAGTTTAATCATAATGCTGCTGTCGTTTAGTTTAATCATAAAGCTGCTGTAGTTTAGTTTAATCATAACGCTGCTGTCGTTTAGTTTAATCATAAAGCTGCTGTAGTTTAGTTTAATCATAATGCTGCTGTAGTTTAGTTTAATCATAAAGCTGCTGTAGTTTAGTTTAATCATAACGCTGCTGTCGTTTAGTTTAATCATAAAGCTGCTGTCGTTTAGTTTAATCATAATGCTGCTGTAGTTTAGTTTAATCATAAAGCTGCTGTAGTTTAGTTTAATCATAAAGCTGCTGTCGTTTAGTTTAATCATAACGCTGCTGTCGTTTAGTTTAATCATAAAGCTGCTGTCGTTTAGTTTAATCATAAAGCTGCTGTAGTTTAGTTTAATCATAAAGCTGCTGTCGTTTAGTTTTATCATAAAGCTGCTGTAGTTTAGTTTAATCATAAAGCTGCTGTAGTTTAGTTTAATCATAACGCTGCTGTAGTTTAGTTTAATCATAACGCTGCTGTAGTTTAGTTTAATCATAAAGCTGCTGTAGTTTAGTTTAATCATAACGCTGCTGTAGTTTAGTTTAATCATAACGCTGCTGTAGTTTAGTTTAATCATAACGCTGCTGTCGTTTAGTTTTATCATGAAGCTGCTGTAGTTTAGTTTAATCATGAAGCTGCTGTAGTTTAGTTTAATCATAAAGCTGCTGTAGTTTAGTTTTATCATGAAGCTGCTGTAGTTTAGTTTTATCATAAAGCTGCTGTCGTTTAGTTTTATCATAAAGCTGCTGTCGTTTAGTTTTATCATAAAGCTGCTGTAGTTTAGTTTTATCATAAAGCTGCTGTAGTTTAGTTTAATCATAACACTGCTGTAGTTTAGTTTTATCATAAAGCTGCTGTAGTTTAGTTTAATCATAAAGCTGCTGTAGTTTAGTTTTATCATAAAGCTGCTGTAGTTTAGTTTAATCATGAAGCTGCTGTAGTTTAGTTTAATCATAAAGCTGCTGTCGTTTAGTTTAATCATGAAGCTGCTGTAGTTTAGTTTAATCATAAAGCTGCTGTAGTTTAGTTTAATCATAAAGCTGCTGTAGTTTAGTTTAATCATGAAGCTGCTGTAGTTTAGTTTAATCATAAAGCTGCTGTAGTTTAGTTTAATCATGAAGCTGCTGTAGTTTAGTTTAATCATAAAGCTGCTGTAGTTTAGTTTAATCATAAAGCTGCTGTAGTTTAGTTTAATCATAAAGCTGCTGTAGTTTAGTTTAATCATAACGCTGCTGTAGTTTAGTTTTATCATAAAGCTGCTGTAGTTTAGTTTAATCATAAAGCTGCTGTAGTTTAGTTTTATCATAAAGCTGCTGTAGTTTAGTTTAATCATAAAGCTGCTGTAGTTTAGTTTAATCATGAAGCTGCTGTAGTTTAGTTTAATCATAAAGCTGCTGTAGTTTAGTTTAATCATGAAGCTGCTGTAGTTTAGTTTAATCATAAAGCTGCTGTAGTTTAGTTTAATCATGAAGCTGCTGTAGTTTAGTTTAATCATAAAGCTGCTGTAGTTTAGTTTAATCATAAAGCTGCTGTAGTTTAGTTTAATCATAAAGCTGCTGTAGTTTAGTTTAATCATAAAGCTGCTGTAGTTTAGTTTAATCATAAAGCTGCTGTAGTTTAGTTTAATCATAAAGCTGCTGTAGTTTAGTTTTATCATAAAGCTGCTGTAGTTTAGTTTAATCATGAAGCTGCTGTAGTTTAGTTTAATCATAAAGCTGCTGTAGTTTAGTTTAATCATGAAGCTGCTGTAGTTTAGTTTAATCATAACGCTGCTGTAGTTTAGTTTTATCATAAAGCTGCTGTAGTTTAGTTTAATCATAAAGCTGCTGTAGTTTAGTTTTATCATAAAGCTGCTGTAGTTTAGTTTAATCATAAAGCTGCTGTCGTTTAGTTTTATCATAAAGCTGCTGTCGTTTAGTTTAATCATAACGCTGCTGTAGTTTAGTTTAATCATAAAGCTGCTGTCGTTTAGTTTTATCATGAAGCTGCTGTCGTTTAGTTTAATCATAAAGCTGCTGTAGTTTAGTTTTATCATGAAGCTGCTGTAGTTTAGTTTAATCATGAAGCTGCTGTAGTTTAGTTTAATC
Source organism: Semicossyphus pulcher (assembly GCF_022749685.1). NCBI lineage: Eukaryota > Metazoa > Chordata > Actinopteri > Labriformes > Labridae > Semicossyphus > Semicossyphus pulcher. The sequence goes on along the minus strand of NW_027211717.1, from coordinate 141,300 downwards.
ATAAAGCTGCTGTAGTTTAGTTTTATCATAAAGCTGCTGTCGTTTAGTTTAATCATAAAGCTGCTGTAGTTTAGTTTTATCATAAAGCTGCTGTAGTTTAGTTTAATCATAACGCTGCTGTAGTTTAGTTTTATCATAAAGCTGCTGTAGTTTAGTTTTATCATGAAGCTGCTGTAGTTTAGTTTTATCATAAAGCTGCTGTAGTTTAGTTTAATCATAAAGCTGCTGTCGTTTAGTTTTATCATAAAGCTGCTGTCGTTTAGTTTAATCATAAAGCTGCTGTAGTTTAGTTTAATCATAAAGCTGCTGTAGTTTAGTTTTATCATAAAGCTGCTGTAGTTTAGTTTAATCATAAAGCTGCTGTAGTTTAGTTTGATTATGAAGCTGCTGTTGTTGCTATATACCTGATAACAGATAGAGATGAGGCTAAACTGGCCAATAATCCTTATACAAGCACAGATACCTGACAGATGTGAAAACGTCCTTAAATAAAACACCAGAGATCTTTTCCTTTCGTCTCAAACACGATGTCTTGTCTTCAGATCTCGTCGCTGGTGTTTGCACCAAACTACAAGGAGCTGGTTTCTGCTCATGGCTACGCTCACAACAACGTCGTTATCTGGAAATATCCCTCGCTCACCAAGGTCGCAGAGCTCAACGGTAAGCAGCTTTTGTTCGACTGGCTTGGGTCTGCTTTTTTACCTATAACTTATTTTCCAGGAAACATGGCGTGAACTGAATCAGTACGGTTCCAAACGTATGAATTTCTTCTCTTTCAGGCCACGAGGACCGAGTTCTGAGTCTGACCATGAGCCCCGACTGCTCTACGATTGCGACGGTCGCAGGAGACGAGACGATACGTCTGTGGAAGAGCTTCGAGGTGGATCCAGTGAAGAAGAAGGCCAAAGAGAGGATGATCAAACCCACCAGCAGCGTCATCCATCAGTCCATCAGATAATTTACCTATCAGGGTTTTTTTGTAATCTATGCTGAATCAATGAGTTATGTGCAAATGTTTTATTAGAATCCACAATAAAGGTTTTAACCAGGACTGCGGTTTGGCACCACCAGCATCGATGGTGCTGCGAGTGCATTCAGTCGTACTTACAAGCTGCACACCGATGGATGAAACATTGCAGAACACAAAACACCACAAAAAGTGCAGCAGCGAAAATTCAATCATGGAAGCAATTAACATTTTCTTGCCCCAGTGCATGCTGGGAAACAACCACGTGCATCCTCCACACCTGTGTGTCTGTCAGAAAGGCCAGGGCTCCCAAACAGTAACAGGTATTTTAAGACACCGTGAGGACAGCGTCCTGCAGGTGTGTATAAAGAACACAACACTAAGAACAGGATGTAACACCGATCCTGGCCCGAGTGAGGAGGGATGAACAAACATTAACTTTGTGTCCGCCGGGCTCCAAGTGTAAATCGTTTAATGAGGTGAACAGCTGATTGGCCGAGTGTGTTACAGTGTTAGTGTAACAGTCGGTGTGTGTGTCCATATTGTCCAACAGAGCCGCTCTCGTGGTTGTAAATAAGCCCTCATGGCAACAGTGGAGCATCTGATTGGTCAGCTGGCTAATTGACTGTTAATTGGTTCTTCACAATCAGCACCAACAGTGAAGAGACAATTAAAGATGACGTGTGGGCAGCTGGACGAGTGTGTGTGAGTGTGTGTTTCATTAATGTATTCAGGTCTTTGTTTGTCAAAAGGCTTTTGAGGCAACAAGTAGAACAACATGAGCAGAGCTGAGAGAGCCGTCGGCTATTATTAGACTGTCATCCGTCTGGCGCTACAAAAACAGACTATTAACCATCATCTTACATGTTTATGGACATTTAAGCTACTCACACGTCATCATTACTTCTCTCTCCACTGAAAAACCCACAAATTAATATATGGATGTTTTTTTCTTCATGGAAAAGTCCATAACATTTTCTCATCTCACTTTTTAACCTTCCTTGAAGCTCAACCAGCGGAACAAGAAGTAAAAGATATCAAACTTATACAAACTATGCCCAAGGCTAATTCATTAGCTGGCTAGTTAACAGGCTAAAGAGCCAGGTATGATAAACACGGATACCTGTTGGTGTTAACATGTATGTAGAATATTCTGAAAGTTTCACTCAGCAAAACATTTTTACATGAACAAATCTCCAAAAGGCTCCAACAGCACAAACACGGCCCAGAGGTTACGTTCAGTGACTGAGTTAGCTGAGGGGACACCTAGCAGACAGCTAGCACTCAAAGAGGCCACGCCCCTAATGCTGCATCACTGTAAGCCTTAATATAATGTAAACAGGTGAGCTGTATAAAGATTCTCCCCGTACAGTTGTCATGAAGAGAGAAATGAGCTATAGAGACCCAAACTGTTTTTTGTACCAGGCTGTAAACATGTTTATTTCTGCTGTAAAGTTTAACATGGGGCTCTATGGGGACTGACTCACTGCTGGAGGCAGCCTCAAGTGGACACCGGAGGAACTGCAGGGTTTTGCAGTTGTGCTTTTGTTTCGTTGAGCATTTAGAGACAATTTTATTTATTAACCGTCTTCTTGAGTTAAATTGTTGTGTCCAAATGTCCTATCGACATCTTATGACCAAATACTACAAGAACAAACATGCGACTGATGAGCATAGAGAAGATCTTAAAGACAGAAGACTTTAAACAGTAAGATTTCATCATTTTAAACTTTTCATGAGAGAGTGAAGACATGTAAATAACTCTGACCTGTGACTGTCTTTACAGGAGACTCCACGCATGGTGTGATGGTCACCACCGCCTTCTTCTTGTCCAGAACTGAGCAGAAGGAGCCCATCGTCAGCAGGAGGAGGAGGAGGAGGAGGAGGGAGGCTCCGAACAGACATGCAGCTCTGTATCTTTGTGTTTCTTTACATATTGGTGCGACATCTTCCTCCTGCTGTCGTCCACATGCTGCTCTGCACAGCTCCCTGTCTCTGAGCGACTCCCTCCCTCTCTCTCTCCTTCAGACTCTGGAGTGTTTCGAGTCTCTCGCCCTTCTAATGAGGAAGATTCATTCAGGAAAGGAGGGTCGGTGTGTGTTTGTCTCTGCCTCCCTGACGAACTGTTCACTACTGAAGGTGATGATAATCTGCTGCAGGGAACACAGCGCTGGGCGGCTTGGTTCGCCTGACACAAAGCCAACAGGTTTTTGCAGAAATGAGCTCTGATGCAAACAATAGTCTAACATACTTATTAGGTATTGTTAAGATCATCTAAGCAGTGGGTGCCGGTACAACAGGTGCGGCGCTGTGAGATTCTGAACCAATGAAAACTGCAGATTCGAATAAAGGTCGAATAGTTCCCAGTGAATACCCAACAGTGCTTTAGCTTGAAATGCCCATCCCGACTGTACAACAGATTTATTTATACAGTTAAATGACTGGCTACCTCACTGCTATCATGCTAACAGACTGAAGCTAATGCTAGCAGGCTCGGGGTAAAGTCGTCCTCCCAGGCGGTAAAAGTTTGTTCTTCTATCGTGTTTGATAAAACGATGGCGGTCAGGTGATCACTTTCACACTCGCTCTGATTGGTATGTTTTTCCTTTTTGCATTACAGGAACACAAGAAGGTGACGGACGAACTGGAAATAATATGTCAGGCTTTAGGTCAACAAACCGTTCTGGTATTTTAATGGATTTAGTGTAAAGCTAATAAATAAATACATTGTTACCTGCCTTGTAATAATCAAAGCAAACAGTTTTTATTCATTTTTATTTCGAGAAATAATCATCGTGTCAAAACAGCGAGGATGGGTCTGAATCAGAGGACGAATCCTCCCAGAGATGAGGCGACTTTAACAAACAGAGGGGACTACAAAACGAGAGCAGCGCAACACAAAGCAAACATCAGTAAGGACACACACACACACACACACACACACACACACAGGTCAATAAATAAAAACCTAAAAGAAGTTTCTGAATGAGGATGAAACATGTTCACAGACTCGTCCTGACATGTCCGAGACTTAAAGAGAGGTGAAATTCTCACATCATCTGCTCTGATTGTTCTGCGTCTTAAAACCAGAAGAGAACCACGCATGCTCAGATCAGACACAATAAAACACTCTTGAAACTCTTCTTAAACCTCCCTGAACTTCTCCTCTGCCTCCTTCAGTGTTTGGATCCGTTCATCGTCTGCGTTTTGTAGTTCCTCAGTTGTTCCAGGAAGCCGGGGTTCGGCGAGGAGGCGGGCCGAGCTGATTTGACCGATGAGAGAGCGGCGTCAAAGGACTGTCCGTCACATGACATCAGGTAGCCAATGACCACAGCCGGTGCTCGTGAAACTCCGGCGTTGCAGTGGACCAACACCACACCTTTCTGAGGGAGAACACAGGTAAACGTGTCCTATTAGAGCTGCAGTAACTGGATCAGCCAGCAGGGGGCAGACGGACTGCACAGGGAGGTAAAGTACACAACATCACAACCAATAATGGTCTTATAGTTTCCCTAATGAACGTGATTGCACGTGGTGGAGACCGACAGCAGAAGGTGGACACAAACACGACTCCACGCGAACGATCTGTATCTGCTGAGTGTTAGAGAGTGCTCGAGCTCAGTGTGTCAACATTGTGTTCAAGCTACAGATATTATAAGTAGAGTTAACGTAACGGTTCTCATAGTTATTTTAACAGGTAATAAGTATTCTAATGTTGTTTAAGGAAAGATGGTTTCAATATTTTTATATATCAGCTGATGATTTAAACCATTAAGAAAATATTCTGAGATGATCGACTCATTACTTTGCAAGAAAAAACACAAATTTAAGGCACAAATTTATGAGAAAAAACTAAACTAACCATCACACCCTGAGTCCTTTTCACACTGGGCGTTTGGCACATTAATGAACAATGCAATGTGTGACGACAGTGAAATTGACTTCTTGTAATAAAGATAAAAACGCAGAAATCGGGCCGGTGAAAGATGGAGCTGTTGGGATTCAAACATGACCTGCAGTAACACTCTCTGAACACCAGAGGGCTCCACACACCAACAGAGCAAAGTTTCCACAGCCTGATGAGTTGAGCAACGCGCTCCTCCACTGACATGCTGCTCAGTTAACAGACGTCTTGTTTGTTAGTGTCTTTAGAGGCTCATTAGCGTCTCCATTACAGCTCCTATTTTCCTTCACACGTCCGGCTAACATCACAGCAGCGTCCCAGTTAACAGAATGAGCTTCACAGCAACGACAGCTCGGTGGTATCAACCTTCTCTTCTGACTGAGGACGACGAGCTTCTCCAAAGATGTCAAACATGAACAGCTGTCACATTCCAGCACACGGAACAAAGCTATGATTTGGACTGCCGCTTGAGTTTAATGTTGTGTTCGCCGAGCGCGCGCACAGCGTCAGTTTACAACAGGCACATGTTTAAGTTAATTTCACACCTGTGAAATCTGGTGAAAATATTTTGGTGCCTTTCATTAACTTTTTATCTTTAAAGGATAAAAAAAAAATATGAGCAAGACGTGACTCAAAACTTCAAACCTGGTCTGTAAATTAATGATCAATAAAACCACACAGCGCATGTCCACCAGTCAGTGGCTGTTCTTCAGTCACATGATGCTCTGGTTGTCATGACGGGTTCAATAACTGAGGGCCATCTCCAGCCAGATGGCCTGCTGGGTAATGTGACCCGGCTTTTCAAAGTAAAAGCATCAGTTTGATTATCAGGTCTGGAATTACGCCATACAGCACACACTCAGAAACATATCATAACGAACACACACACTTCCTGTAATCATACACCCCTAATGACTGCCTAATGACTGGCTCTGTGTGTGTGTGTGTGTGTGTGTGTGTGTGTGTGTGTGGTGTCATGTTAAGGTGAACCGCAGGCTTCTCTGCTAAAAGCTTGTATGACACTGAGATCTGATCTGTGTGCAGTTTAATAAAACATGAACAAAACTTAACATCTATTATTTAAAACAGGGGTGGGGGGGGCATGTGTCTCCCTCATGTTGAGACCCTTACTTCTCTGTTCTTCTTCCCATAATCCCTTGCTTTAATGGGATTGTTTGTTATTGTTGGACGCGGTCAGGTTAAATTTGTGTTCATCATGATGCTGAAGCTGAGACCTGTACGACCTGTACGAGCAGAGTGAGACCTCCCCTCCACAGGTGTCAGAGAGACTCTTTGCAAAGCATTTTGTAAAACAGCAGCTTCTCTTGTATCACTCGTAGATTTTAAGATTGTAAAGCTTTCATAGTCCACTCACTGACCTGCTGCACTGATGCATTAATTAAAAACGTATATGATCTGTCATGTTGTTGGTGTGTTACCTCAGAGCGTGCCTGCTGGATGAAGTCACAGCAGTCCTTCATGTGAAGCAGCACGTCGGCGTCGGGATGATCCATGATGCTGACGGTTTTATAGATGAACAGGTCGGGAAACACGTTCTCCACCCCGAAGGCCACGTTCAGGATGTGAGACACCTGAGGAGGAAGAAGCACTTTGTTGTGATCATCCAACAGTGAAGGTGATGCAGACATAAAACAAACGTGAATCACGGGACAGGAACATCCAAACATCCTGTTCTACGCTCATGTAGAAAGTTAACACATTTAGAGACGATGGAAAGTTGTTCAGAAAGTTCCTCTCCTGGCACTCAGGCCCCGATGTGTCGTAAGAGCTCAGTCTGTCCTGAACACACTGAGACACCAGGACGACGTAACTTTACTGTTTATATGTTTATAAAAAACAGGATTCCCAGCATGCTTTGGGTGATGCAAACAAAGACGAATAATACTTTGAAAAAGGACTGAGTAAGCTTCACGCTGTCTTTACCATTGATGTGCTTTTGAATCTTTAATAAGGTTTTGTTGGCCCTTAAAATGAAACGACTAATCGGGCACGTTGAGTGAACACGAGTCAGTTCAGTGTGCGAGCCCGAGTCCGAGTCCTCTGAGAGGAGCACAGGGACAGCGTTTAAAAAGACTCACCTTGTGTTTTCTCAGAGTGCCAAAGTCATGTGCAGCATCTTGAGATCCTGCACACACACACACACACACACACACACACACACACAGGTCAGTTAGTTCGGCAGGTAAAGGTTTGTCTTGTCTTGGAACCCATCGCTGTCCGGGGTGCTGAATCAAACAGTTAACCTGAGTACAGCGCCCCCCTGCACAGCATCTGCTGCAGGTCACAGGGTCATTTATGTGCCACCTGTGAACAGGTGAGCCCTGATAGGTCACTTCTCCCCCTGTGCTCCCCCACGTCTGGACTCGTGTTACGCAGAGCAGGAGGTGTCGGTGGACTGGAGGTGACTTCCAGGGCAGGAGCAGGTGCAGGTATTGGGGGGGGGGTGTGTCATGTATAATTTTTGTCGTCTGAAGATGTCACAAGTGAAACGACATCCACATGTGAACCATGCTATAACTCTGCCATCAGAAAGAACAGTTTTTATTCCAGTGTAACATCTGAAACATCTGAAACAGAGCTCAGTGTGCTGTACGCGACACACATCCACCTTTCATCCAATCGTTTGCTCTTCATGTGTTTCTTCACCTTTTACACACGAATAGAATCAAAGATTACTGAAGTTTGGCGTGCTGTTGGCTCTCCCAGGATCACAGGACCTTATGAATAAACCTTAGCATGATTAGTTACCAGTCGTTCACTTTGTGAAGTCACAATGTGTGTCGTTCTCTCACCCAGCAGCAGGAAGGGCTTGACGATGCCGACCTGCACGTCCCAGGATGTGTCGGGGACATACCCCAGCAGCGTCTCTGGGGGGACGGGGTCTTCAACCACAGTGATCGTAGAACCCTTCCAGGTCTCGATGATGCGGCGGCCGCTCAGTGATGTCACACGGGTGCACTGCTTCCTCAGCCGGGTCCGAGAGAAACTCTGGATCTCCTGGGTCAGGGACTGCATGACTGGAGTGAGCTAGACTACACTGAAGTGGACTGAACTGGACCAGGGTGCTCCCTAAAGGACAGAGGAAAGGTGAGATGATATTAGATATATACTGTATGTTCGATATGTGTGTAAGCTGGAGGAGGCGTGTAGGAAGCAAAACATGAGCTGAACTGAAAGTAACGCTGGCCGCTCTGTGACGCTTTTTGCAAAATGGACAATTTGACCTGATGACGGTGCAAGACAAGAAATCATCAGGTCAATACAAGTGAATGGTCATCCAATCTCTGCTGCTTATCCAGGTCACGTCGCAGTACGAGCAGACTGAGCAAGGTATTCCAGGTGTCCCCCCCCCCAGCACAGGGAGACCCACACATTGCTGACATTGCTCTCTTATGTCCTGTTTCCTCTCATTGGATTGAGTTTTCCTCTGTGCCTCAGTCAGACTTGTCCCTCAGCTGATGAAAGTCCTTGTTTTTCCTCGATTCATTGATTAATGATTCCCCAGAAGTGTTTCCTTCGAGCAGCATGTGAACTGTTTGATTTGCTCCTCTTCTGAAGAACTGAACAACGCTAAATATAGACTCCCTTTTCAACTTCCCTGGATCACTTACAAGTGGTTCTCAATGGTTGAATGCTGTAAAGCTTTTAATCAGATCCTCTAAAGTTCTCATGTGACTTAGATCTTTGTCTGTTCTGGCTCTCTTTCAAACTAAGACAGCGGGCCAAGATCCTGCTGCTGATCGCTTTCAGACCTCTGCATGGTCCGGATCCCGACTGCATGTGTGAGCTCCTTCAGCTGAATGTCATCACAGCAGCAGGCCTCTGAGGCTCCTGAAGGCGGCTGTTGGCTCGTTCAAAGCTTCAATCCAAAAGAGATTTTTGCTTTGAGGTTGTGACTCCTAAATATTTAAACACATTAAATTTAAAAGAGCTCACGTTTTCCTTTTGCTTTCCTCCTGTAACTACACCACATTCATCCGGACTAACATCTGATGGATGGATTGTCATCAAATATGCTACAAACATTCATGTTCCCCAGAGGATTCATTGTAGTTTAGTGTCTACCTCATATATCTAACACCATCCTCTGGTCCTCTGGTCTGGTGTGAAAAACTAAAGCCCAGCTTTGGACGGATCGATGAAAGACATTCAGGTTTCCAGAGGATGATCCCCAACGACTCTGATCACTCGATGTTCTTCATCCAGCACCACAAGCAGGTCAAAGTTTTCACTGATGAAGTTCGACAGTCATGGATGCTGAGATATTGAGCCCATTAAGATATAATAGTTAACTCTCTTAGCCTCTTAGTAAGTCTGTCTCTGTTACTCAGTTTCTTTGTTAACACGCAGCATCAGTTGTTACGGTTCCTCTCAGGACTGGAGCTATGGCAGACTCATCAGGCAGCAGGTGTTTCTCATGGACTCGGTGTCAGACAGAGTTGTTGATGCTGTCACAGTGTAGGCGTGCATGAGTCCCACGGGAGTCTGCTGTTAAGTTGGACATTGACACTCTGAACGATGAGACACTAATAACTCTGGTTTAAAGCCTGTTGATCACATCGATCTCAGTTTGGACACATTAACATGATTCTGCTGGCTGAACTTAGTCATGGAGTTCCACAGAGTTCAGTGCTTGGACCAATTTTATTCAACTTACATGTGTGCGTCTTCGAGGTCAACAATACTATAAAGAGTGTTTTGAAATAAACTGATTGATTGATTGAGAAATGCTCCACTGTATACGGTCGTATAGTTTAGTTTAGCGTGAAGACAAGATGGCAGATACATGCAGACATTCTCTCTGCGCTGATAAAAGAACCACAGAATGAGTCTATAAAGGTGAAACAAGTAAAATACTGAGTGTGATAAAAACCTGTTCTTCAGATGTTCAGCTTCGGTCCGGCTCGGCTCAGAACGGCTCTGGCTCGGCTGGTAGATAATCCAGGTCAGACTCCAGGAACCAGAGCAGCTGATCCAGTTCAGTTTAAAAGAAACAGACGTCTTCCTTCATCATCTTCTGGTCCAAGAGGAAAACACTAAAAACACCAGTCCAGGCTCCGTCTGCTGACTTCACCTGGTCCACGTTAGACCTGCTCCAGAGCTAATCCAGTCTAACCAGCTGTTCTGACATGACGTCTGTACAAACCCAGTTAAACTGTGCAGAGTGGCGGCTCTGCTGGAGGTGAGCCTGAAGGCTGCTGTGCAACATGAGACCTGCTGTCAGTGTGTCAGTCCATCACTGCAGCTCGGTAACCACGACAGATCTACAAACTCATTATACAGAAACACATCAAAGACCATGTAGTCACAAGTGTTTTAACATGAGTGACAGATAAAACACGTTTTGTTTCTTTAACTTCATGTAGTAAAAAAGACGTCACACACAGAACACATCAAACTCTTTGACCAGGTGATCATTGTAACATGAAAATAAAAGCAGGTGAAGAGAAGAGAACATGCGAGAATATTAAAATTAGCATGAAGCTAACATGTTTCCCATGTGTCCACAAGAGGGAGCCACACCCCGCTTCAATGAGCCCATAGAGACTTCAGAGGAAACTGTGTCTGATGGAGCTGATCCGACTCGACGCATTCACTCCGAGACTTTGTTACATAAAGACCTGAAAACAGAACCGATCGATGTCTCATTCAGAACTATGATGTGTGTGTGTGTGTGTGTGTGTGTGTGTGTGTGTGTGGGTGGCTGCGTTTAAAGGTCCATCAGTGTGACAGAACTCAGATGCTCCATGACCTCTCGTCCTGTTCCGTGACCTCTCGTCCCGCTCTGTGACCTCTCGTCCCGCTCCGCCCTCAGGACAGATTTAGCTCCACTTTGAGCCTCTGCAGCAAATTCTGTAATTGTTGTAGATTATTTCAATGTGTGTGCGTGTGTGTGTGTGTGTGTGTGTGTGTGTGTGTGTGTGTGTGTGTGTGTGTGGACAGCTGCACTCTTATTTATGTTGGAAATGGTTCTGGTAGTTTCCAAGAATATTTCCAGAGAGAGAGAATTTCTGGCTGAAATTGGAGCTTTTCATCTCTCACACACACACACAGGCACGCACACACACACACACAGAGGGAGAGAGGGAGCGAGGGAGAGAGAGGTCAGGTTTCCGAAGAAGAGAGGACCGAGAGGAGAGGAAAGAAGAGTAAATAAGAAGAAAGGAGAAGAGGAGCGGAACCAAGGAGAGGACACAGGGAGAAAGAGGAGGCGAGAAAATAAGGACAAAGGAGGAGAGAAACAAGGAGAGTAAAGATGAGGAAAACAAGCACAGAGAAAGGGTAGGTGAGGAAATAAGGAGAAATAGAAGAGAAGAGGAAACAAGGGGAGGAAAAGAAAAAAGGGGGAGATGAAACAAAAGAAAAGAGGAGAGGAAAGGAAACGAAGAACATTGGATACTAGGGAATAAGAGGAAAAGAGGAGAGGAATCAAGGACATATAGTGACAAAGAAAAGCTGAAAGAAGGTAAAGTAGCAATGAGAAGAAAAGAGGAGAGAAAAAGAAAGGATGAGCTGAGGAAATACAGAAGAAAAGGAAAAAGGAGAGGAGGAAATCAAGGAAACAAGGAGACAACTGGAGGTCAAGGAAAAAGGAGAATATGGAAGTGACCTGGCTGCGTTGGGTTGTGTGTTTACCTTGAGTGTGTTTACGTGTGTGAGGTTTTACGTCACAAACTCACTGCAGAGGTGAAATCATGAGAACGAAGAGGAACAGAGTGAAAGGAGAGAAAGAAAAGAGAACAGGAGGAGGGAAGGAGGGAAGGAAGGAGGGAGGGAGGGAGGGAGGGAAAGTGCTGACTCAGTTCTCTGCATGTTGATCCACAAGTCAGAAGAGACGTGTGTGTGTGTGTGTGTGTGTGTGTGTGTGTTGGCTGTTACTCTAACATGGGAAGCTCCTCCAACATCTGACAACCATTAGTGCATCACACACACACACACACACACACTCTGCAGCGTCATACTCTGCTTTAATGGACCAATAACAGGAGCTGTTGATGTAACATAGCGGCCAGGGTCAAAGGTCAGCACCAGCCTGCGGACCTCTCAGTTACATCACTGTCACTTTAAGGCTGGACCCTACATCCATAACTCAGCTGTGGGTTAAGGACGGGGTTTCCTTGAAAACAGTACAGCAGGGCTCCCTGCAGGGCATGCTGGGAGATGTAGTCTTCAACATGACATGAATAAATTTCATGATATTTTATCTTAATAGAACCATGTGAGGGGTTTGAAGTAGAGATGATCAAATGTCTGCTCGTGGACACCTTCATGTGGAGTCAGCAGAGACTGTGGGAGCGGCGGGTTGAACTTTAGACGTGTTCTTGTTTTCATTGATCATGATTCTTCAGATTATGAAAAAACACAAAAAGTAAAACATCACACATGAAATGATCTCATCCAACAGCAAACTGGATGTACGAGGAGTAGCTTACACTAGTTAGCCAGCTAGCCTCCTGTTGCTAGGCGAAAGGTTAAGGGCGGGAACAGCCAGTGACACAAACAGGAAGTCCTCTGTAGACCAGACCGGGTCATTGCAGTTCGGCCTGAGCGTCTACAGGCTAACGATGTGTTCTTTCGAAGGATGCAGCTCCTGACAGCTTTTCACTGTCACACCCTGGAGTGGACCAACACTGTGAAGATCCCCACCTCACCTGCATCATCCACAGTAAGTTGGCTGTTATAAAAGTACCTAAACGGTGTACAGTCATCGTATCATTCACATCTCATATTAGGCAGTCAGTTGTGATTGGCCCATCGGGGGCAGGTTAGCTGGAAAGCTCTCTGAACTGGAGCTCTTCAGTGTCCAGGCGACAAATGAGCCAATAAAACAAACCTTGTTCTAACCCTAACCCTAGATTGAAAACCATTGGACTGAACTAGCTAACTGTACAAGAAGCAGTCCACCTTGAGCAGCTCCACCTGCTGCTCCAACACTGCTGCATCGGTGTGAACAGTCAGACACAGACCCCAGGAGTCCTTTCACCCTCAGTCAGTACACCTGGACTTCATGAACGCAGCCTCTGACCTGTGACGGAGTATTTTCAAACTTTTGCTGAAGTAAAAAATGTGCGCATCGCTGATTTCATGAAGTGTAATGACAAACATCTCTGAGCTTTTAGCAGCTTTTCTGCTGTTTACTTTTCATCTAAAAGGAATCTGTCTTTATGCATGGAGGATAAAAAGAGGAGAGGAGGAGGAGGAGGAGGAGAGGAAGAAGGAGGAGAATGGGAGGAAGAGAGGAGGGGAGTTGTTGTGGAGAAGGAGGAGGAAAAGGAGGAGGTGAAAGTAATAAGAAAGCAGCTCCTCCCGCCTCCTCGAGCTGCCCGCAGACCGGACAGCAGCAGCAGAGAGAGGTACCACTCCGCCGGAGAAACACGTCCCTGTTTGGATCTAACTCCCCGTGACTCCACCGTGACTGAACCCACCCTCCGCCATGCTCTCCCCGGGACTCTACGTGTGTCTGCTGGCCGTGTCCTGCGCGCTGTGGCCGGCTGCGGTCCGGGCGGCGTCCTGTGAGTCGGTTCGGATCCCGCTGTGCCGGTCCATGCCGTGGAACATGACCAAGATGCCGAACCACCTCCACCACAGCACGCAGGACAACGCGGTGCTGGCCATCGAGCAGTTTGAAGGGCTGCTGGGTGAGTGTCACTGCCGGGCTGTTCACTAATTATCCCGCTAATTAAACTCAGTGATTCATTAACTGACAGAACTCGAACACACAATCAGCGTCTCAGCGCAGTCAGGTCAGATCGTCTTTTATAGTTTTCTGGACATTTCTGTTCATGTTTTAAAGTTTCTCTTTGATTTGATCTGTTTCATGTGTTATTGATATTTATTGATTGTTCCACGTTTCTCCTCAACAAGCCTGAAGGTTCCTTTTGTCTGTTGTTCTGCACAGCACGTTTCTGTTCACGTGAACTTTTATGACACAAGAACATTAAAGTAAACACTGTTCAAGTCCGATCGAATGACCGGCGGGTGCACGGTTTCATTTCCTTTAGTGATCATGTCCAACAGAACACGTTTAAAGCTGCTGTGAGGAACTTTGGCCTTGAGTTGATGTTGGCGCCCCCTGTGGACGAAGCCGGACCTCTGATCTCTTATTTTGTCCTGTTCATGCTTAAGTGGTGCATTTTAACAAAAATGTCCTCCTGCCCCCCCGTCTGCAGGTTAAGCCATCAAGAATAAGACATAATGAATGTGTCTCTGATGGTCTGTTTGCTTAGTCGCTCACATACAGACATCAGAATTAATTTAATTCTGTTTCATAACCAGAGAAAAACTGTTTCAGACACGCCGTTTCTGTTCCTGCTGGATGTTCTGATATTCATGTGTTCATCACTGGCATCATATTTATTGGTAGTTCACCTGAACAGGAAACAAGTGTGACTGTACATCTGATCACATATAGAGATGTCAGGGTTCTTCTTCTTCTTCTTCTTCTTCTTCTTCCTTCTTCTTCCTCCTCCTTCCTCCTCCTTCCTCCTCCTTCTTCCTCCTCCTTCTTCCTCCTTCTTCTTCTTCTTCTTCTTCTTCTTCTCCTGTTAAATGAAACCGTGTTGATCTGGTCTGAACTTGTGACCGAGCGACAGGAAGCTGAAAACCATCAGTTCACTGAGAGAGCAACATTCTTGTGGAAACCATCATTCTGATTGCGTTTACTTAAGCAGGGAAAACTTGGCTCAGCAGCAGCAGCGGTGATAAAGAGTCTTATTTTGAAGGGTCGGTCAGAGTCAGAGCGCCCTGCTGGCCCCCCGACTGTCGTCCTGATCCAAGATGGTCTTTGCACGAATCTCTTCATCAGTTTTATGTAACAAAGAAAATAACTTTATATCTGATCTTTTTAGTCACTGACTGAAAAGTTGATGCTCAGAATCTTTTGTTCCCTGCTGATACAGAATGTGGAAACCTCTGTGTGTTTTTGATAAGTTAACATGCTCCTCTGCATGTTCTGCACACACACACACACACACACACACACACTCTCTATCTGTGAGCAGGACAGATCTGACCTTTCAGCTGCTCTTTCACTTTCTTTATCTCCACGTCCTGCAGAAAGTCAATATTTCACACTTCTTTGAACCAGGACGTAAATCTGATGTCGGTCAGGTGACCACAGACTGTGTGTGTAGTTTATCAGGCACCTGAAACCTCCTTCCTCCATCCAGGGGTCAGAGGTTCTTTGTTTATATAAATATTCTTTAATAAAGTTCCATGTTTGAGAAAGACGCCTCCTGAGGACCTTCTGTGGATCAGCATTAAAGGCATCACTCTCTGAATCACAGGTTCTTTATGTTCAGCAAACACAAACAGCTTCAGTTTAACATGAAAATCAGACGTGTGTTACGTTTGTTTGTCCTCCTGACTTTGGTCTGTCGCTGCATTTCCTTTATTGCTCCTGATAACTGTTCAGATAGAAACTGAGCAGCGATCTTCACATGTATCATGCTATGAGTTAGCTTGGTCGCTAACTGTGTCTAACTTTAAACAGAAGTCTTTCAGGATGTGAAGCTCGCCGTCGTCTCTGATCTTTTCTGTTTGGAGTTCAGTAACGAACTTCTTCTGTCTTCAATAAATTCACTTCTGTCCCGGCTGAACTCAGAGCTCAGCTGAGGTCGGAAGCTTTAACCATAAAAATGTGGTAATGAAAGACCTGCAGGCCAAAAACCAGGAAGCTCTGTCAGGTCACAAGTTCAGAGTGTTTCTGTGACTTCATTACGAAGCCGCTCGGCCAAACCTCAGTCCTTCTCTGCAGGAAAACCTCTGATTCGTCCTCTTTTAGCCACTGCTGAACTCTTCTGGTTTCCTCTCGTGTGAAACCTGCAGCAGGATGGAAACCAGGATCAGTCCTGGGTGTGGCTCGCCGCACGTCCTTCAGCTGCAGACAGCAAACGTTCCTCGGACCATCAAAGGCCGATTAATCATCCCGAAAGTCAGAACACAAAGTCTGAGAGGGACGCACGAAATGCAGATGGTTTGACATGTTTTGTTCCTGCTGCTTCTTTCACACCAGAAAGGAAACTTTGACACAAGATGGTGCTAGTTAAATCTGTGTCAGTTAATCTGAAGGTCAGTGGTTAGTGAGAATCGGTTTCACACTGATGCTCAGCCCACTTCCTCATCTGTGATGATCAGAGCGTCGGATGAACGTGGATGAAAGGGTTAAAGAAAGTGACACTGAATGTTCAGTGACCAGAGAGAGTCAAAGGTCCCAACACGTCTGTAAGTCCTGTCCTGCTCCTCAGCATGTTTATCAACTCTGTTAGGAACAGTGCTAGCAAGCTAGGCTAAGCAGCTTCCAGTGAAAGCTAGTTAGCCTAGCTTACAAGCCAACTTTTCCCAGTGTAATACAACAAAACACAGCGGCTCACAGTGCTGTAAAAGGACGAACAGTTTCTCTGTGCTCCGCGGCTGGTCTACGATTATTCATCCACCCACGGCCTCACGCAGGAAGGGTTCGACCAAATGTGTCCAAGAACTTCCTGTTTCCTGTTTGGAAAACACCCTGACTCTGAAGCTCCAGATTAAATATCCTTAAACAAGAAGTTAAATCCAAACATTAAAATGTGTTTAACCAGTTCACAGACTCAAACTTCCCCTGTTTGATTAGAGGAACACTCCTGTTAACACACCTGTCCGTGTCTCTCCAGGTACTGGCTGCAGTCCGGACCTGCTGTTCTTCCTGTGTGCGATGTACGCTCCCATCTGCACCATTGACTTCCAGCACGAGCCCATCAAACCCTGCAAGGCGGTGTGCGAGCGGGCCAAGTACGGCTGTGAGCCGGTGATGAAGCGTTACAACCACAGCTGGCCCGACAGCCTGGCCTGCAGCGAGCTGCCGCTGTACGACCGCGGGGTCTGCATCTCACCTGAGGCCATCGTCAAGGCAGAGGGACCAGGTACCATTACGATCATTCACCTCGTGTCATTTAAAAAGTACCGTAGAGTTTTTCTCCTGAGGCAGCTGAGGTGGAAGTGTCCCCTTGTGATGGTCTCAGAGGTGATGGCACAGAAAAGTTACTGTGAACTAATGTTTGTCATTAACTGTGACTTTCAGTGTATTTACGTTTCAGCTTTAGGGAACTTTTTTAAACAATTGATGAAGAATCTAAAACTGCATTTAATGAATAAATTAACTGTCAACCAAAAAGGTAGAGGAGCAAGTTACTGTGGAGACGGCAGATAGGAGGAGCAACACACAGCGTGTGTGGCTGACTCCTGGTGTCCGTGCGGACGCGGCTCCTGGATGAGTTCACTTCTCTCTCCTCTCTGAAACCAGGAAGCCGTCTCGCTGCTCCGCTGAGCATCATGTTTCTCCTCTCAGCAGTTTGTTTCTGCTCCCTCTCCAACAGATAGCGTGACTCATTTCCCCTCCGACTTCACTCCCACTGACTTTCTCAAAGAGCTCCTTGATACAGGCGGCCCACTCGTTTTACACTCAATAAAACCCTCACTGTCCTCTGCTTCTTTAAACCGGCCCTGGACCATCTCAATCCCCCTGACCTCCATAACCATACACCCACGTATCTCCGCGCTGCCCCGGCTCGGCTCGGCTCAGCGGGGTCTGGGGATTTTCCCTCCCCGTGATTTGTTGATTTGCTGAGGTTCAGTCAGGGTGGAACGCTCAACTTGTTCCAGTGATTTTCACTGGCAGTCCTGTCTGAAAGTTTCTGTTGAGAAGTTGGAACAGAAACTTACAGCAGCAGAAGTTTACTCCTTCACTGCTCCAGTGGTTTCAAGTTGTTCTGACACTGGAGGACTGAAGGCAGCTCGTCTGTCACCTGTGCAAGCTGGAACAGGTAGATATGGCCTTCCAATAAGCTTACTTCCATATGACTTAGAATGTCCAATACATGCAGTATGTGTCAAATGCAGAATGCCACTGCATCATGCTCTGCAGTGTGCAACCTGATAATGGCATTAGTTGAAAAGTTGAAGGGCTCATCAAGACTTCCAATAATCGTTCACAAAGGCACAAATGTCCACCTCACCTCCTCACCTCCTCACCTCCTCACTTCCTCACCTCCTCACCTCCTGCAGGTAAAGTCAGTAGGATTCATCCTCTGTGGACCGTACGTCGTTTCATTTCAGTCCATGATCCTCTAACCTTCTGAGACGTGAATGTTTCTTCATTCTTTGCTGAGGCTGACCGATGCCTCTCTGTGTCTCTGTAGATCCGTACTACCAGGATCCAGCCAGGTGTAACCCAGGTGAGGCTCGCTGTATTGTCGTGTTATGCAAATCAGTTTAACCTCAGAGTTTGCCAAGTGACTGATCATCCCAAGTTTGATCCTCTGACAGAATCCAGTCCAGACTTTCCGATGGACTCCAACAACCTCCACTGCAGAGGCCCAAACGGAGGTAACCTGTCTGCTTACCTGTCTGCTTACCTGTCCTCTGATCCAGTTCAGGCTCCTCCTGCTGGTGAAGGCGTCGCCTTAAAAGGACTGAGGGTTAAAGTAATAATTTATGGGACATACTCTGATTCTTTTTTTCCAAGAGTAAGATGAGAAGGTCGACATGTCTGAACCAGCAGCCTATTAGCTTAGCTTAGCATAAAGACTGGAAACGGGGGAGAACAGCTAGCTTATTTTTCTCGAGGCTAACACACCTGAAGCTAAATCTTTAACACAGGTGAGGTTATGTGACGGACAGCTTCTTGGCGGGAGCAGTGACTGCTGCTGATGTTGGATGCATGTCCAGTGGTTATTGTCAAACAGCTTCTGACTGTAAATACTGTTTCGGTCAATGACTAAACATTTGTTAAAGCGCTGATCTCCAGATGCACAGTGGTGCCTACAAATACAGAGATATCAAAGGACACGTCGTGTCAGTCTGTAACCACAGGAAATGAATGTGTTGCTAAATGTTTAACTTCCCTTTGAAACCAACATTTGTGCGAGCGAGTTAACGTGAAGTCGTAAACTTTTCTTCTCTCTCGCATTCACACCGTCTGATGTGAACACAACATGACAAACGTTGTTGTGTTTGTTTGTGTGCCTGCAGATCGCTGTCGATGTAAGAACGTCAAAATGGGTTTGAAAACCTACCTGAAGAACAACTACAACTATGGTGAGTCCTCTCAAAGATCGCTGAGTTCAGAGGAAGCTGCTGATGTGCTCTGCGAGAGTCTGGTTTGTATTTGTGCTGCTTTGTTGGTTTAAACGGGTCTGAGCATCACGTCTCATTTCCAGTCATAAATTGTGAGTGCTACATGTGCGATAACATCACCCCAAAACTATTCAGCAGGTCGGACTGCTCTGTATTCACTTGTTAGGAGGCTTAACTGTGCTGCTCGATGAGAACTGTTTCATATCACGAAACTCTGCGGCGGATTCTTTCTCTCTGAGCTCTGTTTCTCCTTGTGGAAGAAAAGACTTGGTTCTGAGGCCTTTTAGGTTACTTAGATTAAATTAGACACGCTGATGCTAAAAGGCCAGAAAGGCTTTTCCAGATGATTCCAGCTCGCAGGCATGATTTGGCAAATCCAGCAGAGATTTCCATGCAGACGTCTTGAGCTCACTAATGCTTCTGGCCACAGAATCCATTCGGGGAAGATTTGAGATTCTTTCCAGCCATCATAAAAACAAGAGCTCACTTTCAAAATATTCAGATATAATTGAGGAGTTAAGTGAAGCACGGTGGCATGACAGAGTGCACAACAAGGTGGTCTCTGAAACCTGCTGGCACTCTCACTTCTACATTTATTATGCTTTTATTGTTGAGGCCAGCCAGCTGCACCGCCACACAGTTACTGCTGTTTGAGCTCCAGCTCTGCAGGCTGACAGAAAGAAAGCGTTAGTGAGAAGCTTTGTGACAGAAACCATGAGAGTGATCTACGGCTATGACCTTTCAGATTTAACTGTAAAGGTTCGAGTTGAAAGCTTCAACGAGGACAACTGTGAGACTTAACTGGTGGAAGGACTACTGCTCAGTTATAAGCCGAGTGAGTCCCATGAAATAAGAACACTAATGGGAGCATGTTGGGCCGTGACTGCCTGTGACTCCTCTGGCCTCTAAAATCAGCACCAGGGAAACTTCTGGTCATTGAATCCAAAAGCAGTTTACCTCCACAATCTCTTTATCGACCCGAACGTTTCAGTGACCGATGTGCCAAAGCAGCAAACTACAGAAGGATCAAATATTTGGACAATAATCAAACACAGTTTATTAACACCATCTCTGATTTAAGAAGCATAGGTCTTTTCAGCACCAAGGACAGTGGCCCGAACTCAGGCTTATTGATTATAAGAAATACAACCACAAACCATTGGTCGATTGACAGACACATTTAAGAGTAGGCTACATAAGTAATTACCTGTTAAACAAAGTGCACAACATGAAACAGGTCATTGGTGTCACTTTGAAGAAGCATCTTTAGATGCCAGATAAATATAAATGTGCGGTGATGAATGACCTCTATCGAATCAGTGGGATATCTGATGGTTAGTTTACATAGATCAAATTGGGCCTCATGATCAGATTGATCAGATGTTTCCTGTCAGGAAGGGGACGTTGGTAACCAAGGAAGCTTGGGCGTGAGCATGTGGAAAGTTATCAGGTCGGCAGGTTTAAAAATTAAAGTCACTTTACAGCTTGTTGCCTTTTTGCACCTTCTGTCAGAAGACTTCAGGCTTCTTCATTCTGCCGATAAAGCTCAGATGTTTTATTTGTGGAACGCAACACTAGAGCCTGATTACATTTTGTTAAAAGTCTGAACTATGGGCAATGATTAAGAGTTCTGGAAACAGGCCGGGGATGATTTAAATCATGATAAAAGTTTATATTGTAACGTTAGAAGCCTGATAGTCAGTGTGTCCCTGCATGCTCTGCGTGAGACGATTGTTCAGTGTGTCCCTGTATGCTGACGACTCTCTCCTTCAGTGATCAGGGCGAGGGTGAGGGAGGTGAGGAACCGCGGTCTGGAGCCCACAGCAGTAGTGGAGGTGAAGGAGGTGCTCAAGTCCTCTCTGGTCAACATTCCCAAGGAGACACAGACGCTGTACTACTCCTCCTCCTGCCTGTGTCCTCCTCTTACTCCTGGGGAGGAGTACCTCATTATGGGCTACGAGAATGAAGAGACATCCAGGTAAGGCCTCCACCCGGAAACTTCACACTTAAACTCTCTGAAGGCTCTTTGGGGTAAAAGGTGTGTCCAATTGTTGGTCATCAATTTAACCAGCTCATCCACAGACTGACGACTTTCCACCAGAGGCTTCCAGTGTTTAATGAAGAGTTGTGACCCTGTGATGAAGCACTATTACTTGTTTTCCTCACTCTTAATGAACCTCGTGGTCTGTGTACTGTGGGAAACTCTGCATAAACCTGGCTCTGTCTTTGTGCCGCAGGTTGCTCCTGATTGACGGCTCCATCGCTCAGAGGTGGAAGGAGAAAATGGGCAGGAAGGTCAAGGTGCGATTCACATCCACATGAGTTAATGGTGAAAAACGTGTGTTGATGCTTCAGAGCAGCGTTTCCTGTTATTTTCTATGTAAACACACCTGCAGCAGTACAGGTGGAGGTGGAGGTAGTGACTACTCCACACTACCTCCACTGTTTTTTCTGATTCTGATTCTGTTGAGGAATCGATCAACAAGAATCAGGAGGATTCACTTCCTGTTTGTCAATTTCACTTCCTGTTTGTGTTTCTGTGCAGAGATGGGATCAGATCCTGCAGGGGAAAGGACGAGCAGCTCAGCGCCGAAATCGCCACTAAGACCCGACTGTGTGTGTGTGTGTGTGTGTGTGTGTGTGTGTGTGTGTGTGTGTGTGTGTGTGTGTGTGTGTGGATATTGCACTATTCCAGGATGTTGTAGCTGAATGTAGTTCATCTCTTCATCAGTCAGACTGTTTGGGGTCTGATTTCTGTCAGTTATTTACTTTGCACAAACATTATGTAGTGTGCGTTTAGAGAGTGTGTGTGTGTGTGTGTGTGTGTGTGTGTGTGTGTGTGTGTGTGTGTGTGTGTGTGTGTGTGTGTGTGTGTGTGTGTGTGTGTGTGTGTGTGTGTGTGTGTGTGTGTGTACACCTAAAGCACTCAAAAAGACAAGAGAGGAGGCGGAGCTTCAGAGCTGTAGTACTAAACCTATGCACATCCATACAGTATGTACATGACACTTTTTTTGGAACAGATTTCTTTTCAGTGGCGGCCATCTTGGCATTACAACCTGCAGTAACCCTGGATGTTGGCCATGTTACCATAGTGACGGAGGACTTTTCATGATATGAAGCCTTTTGGTCGACAACATTTGGACTTTGATGGATCTGTAGTCTTGAGCTTAACTGAACTCTGCAAAAAGGAAGGAACATTATTCAAGCTTTATTCAGACAGCAACATGAGCAACACGAGCAACAGAAGCAACACGAGCAACAGAAGCAACACGAGCAACAGAAGCAACACGAGCAACAGAAGCAGCATGAGCAACATGAGCAACACGAGCAACAGAAGCAACACGAGCAACAGAAGCAGCATGAGCAACACGAGCAAAAGAAGCAGCATGAGCAGCAGAAGCAACATGAGCAACACGAGCAACAGAAGCAGCATGAGCAACAGAAGCAGCATGAGCAACACGAGCAACAGAAGCAGCATGAGCAACAGGCTCGTCAGAGTTTAGCGCCTCCTCTGGCCTCTTTGTGTCACGACTGTATTGTTGTAGAGGAAAGCTGCGCTCAGTGGCCCCTTCATTAGGTACACCGGTTCAATCTAATGTAACTAAATAGCTCTGCAGTGATTTCCAGTTTTAGTTTTTAAGGTTTAATTTGTGTTGAAATGTGTAAAATACATGATGTTAGTTTTATATGTTGGAGGGCAGAACATTAGAAACGCCTAGAACACCATGTAAGTGGAGCTGATGACGGTTGTATTGGGTTAGGTTGCAGAGGCCTACTTATCAAAGTTGCTACTGAGTGTGAGTTTATTGTAAACTGTGGAGAGAGAGTGGAGTGTGCCACTGGAATCATTTTATTATTTTATTATCTTATTTAGTTGCTAAATTTTAAAACCAGATATTTAAAATCTGACCGTGTGAGTTGAACCTCACGAAAATGATGCGGCCAATGCTTAAACGGTACGATGTAAAGAAATGTACATGTGCTTTGCCGTGCCGCTGCCTTCATGGATTTTAATATAACTTCAAACTAATGTAAGCGTCACTGTCTGGCCTCGAACAGCCTTCAGACTAACTATGCAAAAATACTCCGGTGGTTTCATGCCGTTAATGTGCTCCTGAGCGCCTTCAGCTCTCCAACAGTGCAGTGTGCAAAACTAGCTAGCATTAGCTTAAAAGTGGGTCTGCTAACATCAACAAAGAACCGCCACCCACCACAAAACAGAGCTTTGCTAGAGCATACAAACTGCCATCCAGTGTAATGTCAACTCAAGCAACTTGCAGGGTTGATTGGGACGTTTGTAAATTACTGTATCAGCTAATATCACGATGCAGCTACAGCTAGCTTGTTAACGTTAGCTTGCTTGCTCTGAATCCTTGTCGCTAGCAAATACTATCTGAGTGGATTAGTCAGCTTAAATATCATGAGAAATAGTGTATTTTAGCAAATCATAAATAATGTAGCTAACAGTGTAAAACATGAAGCTAGCCTGTAGCTCTCAGCCTCATAAGTCACGTCAGTGTTCACTTAGCTTTACGTAGTGGAACTGTCAAAACCTTTACAAGGCAGACGGATCTTTGTTATTGGTGGGCACATTTACAAATCGAGCACAGTACATTTGTGTTATTATTTCAGAGTGGCACACTCCAGACTCGTGTGTTTAACAGCTTTCAGGTGTTTATGAAGCTCAGAATGCCTTTTGATCAATCACAGAGGTTTTTGGATTTATTACAGCTTATCTTTTACTAATCACTATCAGTGTTAATCTTTTGTTTTTGGGACATTCAGTGACATGTTTTCTTTCTGTAGAGGGCATGTTAAAATCATTACTCAGACTCGCTGCTCATTTGGTTGATGTGATGCACTTCCTGTTGGATTTTTGTGGAAAAATGCTCAGACAAATCACACTTCTGAACTCCCAAATACTTTTCATTTAATCCTGCATGACAGCAAAGTCCAGCCTGTCACTGATCTGAAGCTGCCTCCAACAGACTTGCAGTTCTTTGTCACCTTAAAGAACCCTTTAATAAACAGTGCTTTCCCACGTTTGCAGATTGTTTATATTTAGGGAATTGGATAAACTGTAATTCGGCCATTTTCAAAGTAAAACAGAATGTTTGCTAACATTAGCAAAAACTGGAAAACGGCTAATGTTAGCATTCAGTCACTTCCTAGCTAACTACCATTTAAAAGTGTTGGAGAAAAAAAAATCCCTAGTTAGCAGAAATGTTAGCAAGAAAGTTGTTTAATGCCTTAGTGCCATGGAAACAGCTGATAATAATGTTCGTCAAACGTTCGTTGAATCTGAACTTAGTTAGTAAAGGCGATGCGCGTCAGTTAAGGCAAAGCCAGCTCAACTAGCATAAACAGTTGAGGATCAATTCATTCTCTGATTGTACCTTTTGAACACAAACTTCTTAATGCTTTATGCTGATGAACAGTGCTGTGGTCCACCAGCAGCGACAGCAGTAACTCTATGTAAACACACTAACACTCGATCCTTCTAACTGTACTAACTCTCTGACATGTTGAACTCTGGATGCAGCAGTTTGAACCATTAAACATGAATTTAAACAGATCTGGAGTCTGTGTTTTTCTCTGCTCACTGTGTTTGTCTGAATGCTGATATAAAGTATAACAGCACGGCCTCCAGCGTGATACTGCTCCACTAGCAGCATGTGTTAGAGAACAGTGATAAGCAACAATAGATATTCATTAAGCCCCGCCCATTAAACTGGCCCACCTCTTGACTGGTTATTTGAGTGTCATTCAAATATGCTTTGATGAAATATACCTACATATTTTTGTACTGGAAAGTTTGCTTCAATCAGAACAATTGAATGAAATACAAAGTTTGTATATAAACTACCTTACATGCTTCATAATGGTGATAATATACTTTCAGAATCTTACAGAGCAAACCATCGTTAAAGGACACAGCTGGTCTCTAAACGGGCCGATCCACTTGAAGCGAGCATCTCAGTAGACAGATAAACGAGCTGTCTTCTCTTCTCTCGCTTTAATGTGACTTTGTGCAGCAGTGACCATGAAACTGTTCATAAACTGATTTAAATGGTTGATATAAATATAATACAGGTACATACTGCATGTGTATTGAGACTAGAAAAGGAGTTGGACCTTCAGACCTTCCCTGTTTCTCTCTGAGGGGAGTAAAGTTTGTTTAACTAAACAGAGCAGCAGCATGAACACGGCCTGTATGTGTGTTAGCATGTTCAGTGTGTGTGTAGGCGTGCTTCCAGTAGTTCCTGCCTGCTAATTTCCAGCAGTGTTTTCTCAGCTGCAGTTTCCATGAGAGGGAAGAGAAAATGTTTTCATAGATTTACTGCTATTACACCTCCTTATCCCCCTCCGCTCTCCCCTCCGCTCTCTCCTCCCTCTCCTCTGGCCCACGGTGACTTCAGCTGACTGCCTGACTGAAAACACACCTGGTGTTGGTATAAGGTGTAGTCTGTTCCTTCAGGCTGAGTGGCTCTATTCATGTTCCTGAGTGCTGACACAGCAAACAGTCGCACACAGAATATTTTCATACTGACTGACCTCGTTGAAAGAAGTTAAAGATGCATTAAGTGAGTTTTCAACACTAGAGGGCAGGAAGTGGAAAGAAATAACAGCTAGAAGCCTCCGTGCTCTAACTGTGCTCACCAAGGTTCATGCATTAACAGAAGAAGAAGAAAGTTTTCCTCAGTGTCAGTCCAAACTTTGCTTCAGCTCAAGTATTCTTGCCAGTGTTTAGGCCAATATTTGGTGTGTTAGCCCTGGTTTAGGCCATAATCAACAGGCATTTTAAAATTAATTTGTGTTTCAGGTCTGGTTAGATTCAGTGTTTCTGGCATTTTGGTCTTGGTTTGGTCCAACTTTCATCTCTGTTTTAGCTCTGGTTTTGTTAGTCCTCAATGGTGTCTTAGCCCTTGTTTGGTCCAATATTTTGTCATGTGTAGCCCCAGTCTGTTCAAATATTTATTGGAGTCCGAGCCCTGGTTTGGTCTGCTCTACGTTGGAGTCCGAGCCCTGGTTTGGTCTGATCTACGTTGGAGTCCGAGCCCTGGTTTGGTCTGATCTACGTTGGAGTCCGAGCCCTGGTTTGGTCTGATCTACGTTGGAGTCCGAGCCCTGGTTTGGTCCAATATTCTTCTGTGTTTGGGGTTAGGTCTAATAGTCTCTGGTAAATTAGCCCATTATAGTCCAAGTCCTGGTTTGGTCCAGCACTCACTGGTGTTTCAGCTCTGGTTTGGTCTAAAACCCATGACTTTGGTTTAGGGGTGTTTAACCTGTTTCGTCCTTTATTCTTTAACCTTTGGTCCACTATAGACCAGGTAGGTTTAATACTCCTCGATCATTTAGACCAGTATTCTCTGGTGATTTAGCACCTGTTTGGTCCAATAGCCTGTTTGGTTCAGTCTTTTCGCCCTGGTTTGTTCCACTATTTGTTGTTGTTTTTGCGTTGTGTTTGGCCCTTGTTGGCCTGATTGTGTCTTGTGTTTTGGAACTGGTTTGGTCCAGTATTTGCAGCATTGTATCCCTGCTTCAGTCCCATATCTGTGGTTGTTCTAGCCTAGTTTGATCTTTTGTCGTTCCTGCTGTTGTAGCTGCAGTACCCACAGCATGCATCACATTTTAAACCTTATTGTTCGTTCATTTTGCTGCTGGAGTGAAATGGTTAAAACATTCACAGATCCAGTGGGAATTTCCTTTGTGCGTTAATCATTGTGATCAGCACTCTCTCCAACTCAAACACGCACGGCCAAAGCTTCAACAGTCCAACACACAGAGCGATTTAAATCTGACGTCATCATCCACACACACACACACACACACACACACACACACACACACACACACACAGCCACTACCAGGTTGGTTCCCACAATACCTCAGCCAGTGTTTGTCCAACTTGCTGCTCCATTTCACATCATGAAACAATAGAACGCACGCACAGTAAGTGGTTCCAGTGGTTTATGGAGCAGTGCTGCGTCAATGCTGACCTCCAACTGCCCACAAAACACAGAGAGGGTGAGGAGGGGGGAGAGAGGGGGAGACATGCCCTGCTCTCACAATATTAAGAAGTGGAAAGTACGTAAGTTCACTTGGATAATTACAGTCTTAGATAACATTTTTAAGTGGTGGTCTTTACCTGAGTTTTCCCACAGTTAGACATCAGAACATGACAGGACTTAAAACCTGAGACAGCAGCAGAGTTTTACCAAAGGTGAGTTACTCATGACTTTGCTTGTGTGACTCATTATTTTGTTCCTTAGAAAGACTTGTGGTTTTGTCGGTCCACAGCTGAAATATATCAGTAACTTTGGCTCTGACATTCATGGTCCCCAGAGGATGATACTTTTCACTTTGGTAATGTTCCTGACTTTCCCTCCAGCGCCACCATGAGGTCCATATTAGTGGTTTCTGATTGAAATGCCTCGACAGGTGTTGGATGGATTGGAGTGAAGTTTGATTCAGACCTTTATATTCACCTGAGGATAAACTAAACTAAGGTTGTAAACAGTGGATCTGCCTAACATGAGCTCTGCAGTTCTTGAAGATGTTCCTCGGATGATCCACCGAGGCTGATGTTTCTATGGGACATCCTTTAGCTCAGTGGTTCTCGTCTGGTCTCGCCCCAGGACCCACCACCCCCTTCTTAGTGACAAATTCAACCACTTGAATTTATGTAAAGAGAAATAGTGCAGTTTGAACCTGAGACCGAACGTATCACGACAGTATGTCAACACAAAACACATCAGTAAGACAGTATGAATAAACCACTCTACTACTGCATGCTCATCATAGAAAGCGCATGTCCTTCAAAATAAAAGCACAACTTTTCTTTTTTTTCAAGCACACATCCGCGAGAACCACTTCTTTCATCGTCTCTCGCGTCTGAATGTTCTCGGTGCTGGGCTGAAACGCTCCTGGACCAACCATCAGTGGACAGACAGACACGCGGGTTCTTCCTGTTCCCAGCTCAGTTCTGTCCCAGAGGAGCAGCTCGTCAGAGGAGCAACAGTGCCACCTGCTGGTCAAACTGGAATCACACAACCACAATCACAACCTTTAGGAAGCTAAAAAACACTTTTACAGTCCTGTACGTTTTTTAGTCTTTCGGGGGACAAGATGGGAAATGTTTCCTTTGTTCACAACACATTATATTTTATTAATTCACTTCGATTGATCACATTCTTAAATTGGAAACCAACTGAACAAAATAAAACAAAAAAGCAAATTCAAATCCAGATTTTCTGCTCCTGAAAGAAATCAGCTATTTTCCTGAAACCACTGTTAACATGGAGAAGAGTCTGTTACCCTGAGATCTACCTGTAGCCAGACATGATGATGAAATGATTTTAAAGTAATTGTAAAGTTAAAATGTACGTGGTGTATTAAGCTGAGCTTCCTGTATCAGTTACGTCCTAATCAAGGTGCTTGGTTCCCCGAGGACCCCTGTAGAGATCTTTCTTTCATCCCCTGTGCTCGACATTTCCTCTCAGAGAACACCGCATGATGCTGAAGAAGCAGAACCTTTCTGTGAGCTGGGTCTCTCAGGCGGCCCCCTGTGGCTGACACAGAACCCACACGCTGGGTGTTGGTTCAAAGAATCATCTCAACCCGACCCGCTGCTAAGATCTGTTTTTGTTCTGAATGATATCAGAAGGTGAAGAAGTGGAATAAAAGCTGCTTTAAAGGAGACAAAAACTGATGTGACTTATTTTAAAATAAAACGGTTTTATTTTGAAGGCTCGACAGTTTCTACATGAACAATAAAATACAACACTATGTCAACGTCTGGCACTGTGTGTGTGTGTGTGTGCGTGTGTGTGCGTGTGTGTCCAGGATACAGTGTCCCACAGCTTTACTTCATAGAGTAAATACAAACAATGGAGACAAACATAAAAACAGATCAAAATAAAGGCTGAAAGTTTCCGTACATTCATCACAGCAGAGTAACAGTCAGTGTGCAGTCCGTCTCAGTCACAGCTGTGGGTTTAAAAAGGAGTGTTTCCTGATTGATCATCTTTAATGGACCAATCAAATCACTTCTGTCCCTCCCCGACCAATCAGAACGCTGCTCAGACCCCAAACGTCGTCAGAGCTCGTCCTGCAGACAGAAAACAAACAGGTCAGACTCTGACTCGCCGCTCGGCTCCTCGTGATTGAACTTCAGGTGATCGGCCTCTTACCTTTGGTTTGTTGTGTAACCGTGGTAACAGCTGTTGTAGCCACTGTCTGATGATGTTAGCCATGGCGTTAGCATCCCGGCTATTAATGTGATCTCCAGTGTGTTCATGCTGTAAATAAATGACAATTATACATCGTTTATTGATTGATTGATTTCCATTTTCCACGAACCGGTTCACCTCATGTTCTGGTAAGACGAGTAAAAGGTGAACTGTTTGTGGCCATGCTGCTGCTTCGTGCGTGTGTCCTCACCCTCTTTGCTCCCAGGTACGGGATGAATTTGACGGTGGGGTAGGAGGTGATTCCAGCTGACTCACAGATCTGATAATGAGCCTGACAGTCCACCTTCCCTGCCCGAACCTCCCCTTTAAGAATCTGCCGACCACACAAAGAAACATCATTTTAAACCTTCATGTTCTGCAGCTGCTGGTAGAGTCCTGGTTTAGTTTGTGACTGATGCATAAAAGGTGTCTGACCCGAGCTAAGACCTCGAACTCTGGGGCGAAGTGCTGACAGGGTCCACACCACGGCGCGTAAAAATCCAGAACCCAGTGATCCTTACCCGACAAGACCAGAGATTTGAAGGTGGCTGGAGTCAGGTCCACTGATGCTTTGGGTAAAGAGCTGCACACACAACACATTCACACAGCTAAACATCTGTGCAGCTCCACATTAACGCAATCATTGAGTCTTTGGATGAAGGAAAGATAGAAATGCAGTTTGTGTCTCACCTGAGAGCCCATGATCTCAGTGTATGGGCATCTCTGTGCCAACCGTTATAACTCCTGAAGAGACAGAAAGATCGCAAAGTTAAATAAATGTAGTCATGTCAACGCTTCCATTCAGAGAGACCTGATTTGTTTATGCATGTGATGGGAATAGACAAGGACCGAGCACAGAACCCTGAGGGACTCCACAGCTAACAGCGCTCTAACCCTGCCCTGCCCAACATGTCATAAGTGTGTAAAACGTTTGGTACGTACGTGTAGTGGTCTGGCTGCCGGGAGTTTCCAGGGTACACTCTGATTTCAGGGTACGCCTTCACTTTCTGACTCTGACAGAAAGACTGAAACTGCTGACAGTCGACTGAACCGACCCGGATCTGACCCGACAGCATCTGGACACGAAGGGACACAAAAAGTTCACTATCAGCAGTCAGAGGGGAAACGGAGGCTGCTAAGTATCTAAAATTACCATTACGTGTTACAGAAGATGCACAGCAGTCAGATACGTATGTATAACTCTTTGCAGGTACGGCAGGTTCAGTAATGTGGGCTATTTCTTCTGTGTGTGTAAATGTTGTTTGTATTGTGTGTTGTACCCTGGCCATGCGTCTCCACTCTGGCTTGAGAGCCTGACAGGGACCACACCACGGAGCGTAGAAATCCACCGCCCAGACCTCCCCTTCAGATCGACCTGCAGCCAACACAGGAGGAATTCTATGTGAGCATTTAGTTACAGCAGAGGTAGCTGGAAAGAGATCCAAGAACTTGTATTATAATTAGACCTTCTTCTTATACTGAGCAAGACCAACAGTGTCAAAAAATAAAGACTGAATAACTGAAATACTAAACCATCCTTTCTCCAGGTTACTCCGAAGCTAACAAGCTAAATAACTTTAATATTAACGATTCAGTTCTGTAACTTGTGGCACCATGCACGAGTTGCTCCAGCTCTGTGAGTTCCTGCTGTACGCAGCTCAGACAACAAAAAGGAAACCTGACAGATGTTTGTTCACCAAACTCTGCACACACAGAGGATCCAAAGCTCCGCGAGTTCTCATCTTGTGAAGAAGTTCAGTCACACATCAGTTGGATGGTGTTGCTTAGCACATAATGTCTTAACCTGTCTGGTAGGATGTCTCAGGTAAAAGGCCTTTTGTATAGGTTATCTTACACGTTGCACCTGATGCCATGTAGATTCAGATGGATGTTGATTGGCTGTCAAAGTTTCCATCATGTTGTTATCGTTCATCACGTTGCTCTGAAATTGAACCATCTAGTTTGCCACTTTTGTTGTTGTTGTTATAGTTCAGTGGTTTAGACTTTATTATTCAGCTGTACCCTTTTCCCACAGAAATTGATTGATTGTCTCTTTTCCCATTGCCAGTGAAGTATCTCTTTTCTGCTGCATCACCAGACAGGGTTAGTAACCAGTGAAGATGTTACGGTGGTTAGGTCTTTATTGTATCTATTACTCATTCAGTCTGACGGAGCTACTGACGGAGCATAGCATCGCGCCTACACGTCTACTGCAGAGTCATGTGACCCGGGTCTGAATGCTGATTGTAACCTTTCCCACTGAGCTAAAGAGCCGAGTGTTAGTGGGTGTTAGCTGGCGGGGTTACACCTGCATAGGTCACCTGTCAATCACAGACACACAGAGACAACCTTTCACACTCACATTCACACCTACGGTCAATTTAGAGTCACTAATGAACCTAACTAGCATGTCTTTGGACTGTGGGAGGAAGCCGGAGTACCCGGAGGGAACTTACTAACTTTACCTTTAACTTTCTCTGCAAAGCTGGAAGGATCCAGGACCACCACAGACGGGTTGACCAGATCCTGCAGAGACACAGTATTTTTCAGTTAAACATGATCTTTGCTCGGTGTTCATGCAACTATTTAGACATCAAACATCTCAGGGAGGTTGTGACAGCGTGTTGGGAACAGCAGTGTGTGTTTTACCTTGAATAAACATGTAGTTACTGTGTAATCGTACCTGTATGAACTCTAGGATACCGTCAGCTGAATGCTGTCCTTCATACTCGTGAACAGAGGAGCCGTTAAAGATCACTGTGGTGGGATACGCCTGAATATTATACTGAAAAACAGACGACAAACAAACAAACGATTACCAACCTGCGTGTGGCTCATAATTAATGGTACAGTCCAGATCTGTATGCTGTTACCATAGAGCAGAGGCTTTGGTGGATGGTACAGTCCAGGGTGCCAAACTTCATCTGGCCGGCCAACTGGATGGAAGCTTTTCTCAGCTCAGGCAGTAACGCGCGACACGGAGGACACCACTGCACAAAACAAGCAGACAAACAGCTACATCATGATTTACTGAGTTACAGCCGATTATTCAGGATGTATTGTTTCTCTCAACAGCCTGACGTGTGCAAATACAGTCGTTTCTCAGCAGTTATTTGGTCCACTAAACGAGCATCAGAGAGGTCGACTCCTGCCTGCATCATCGTGTCTGTTTGTGTTGTAGGTGTAACACCTGAACAAGCAGCCCTTTACGTAAACAGGCAGTCATCAGGCAGCAAAGTGTGACACATAAAATCATCTTATGCCAAGTCAAGTTCATCAGTACGGACGTGGAATTTAACCTTGTAAAGAGGAGGAGGCGCGCATAAGACTTCATGTTCCTGTCTTTGCAGCCAGAGTCTGAAATGAACACGAGCTGCTCACGAGATTCAGGCTTCATTAAGATGTCAGACATGAATCAACCAAAGGCCAGGCTACGTTATCCTTCTGAACGGTTTTTGGATCGAAGGTTAAAATTACATTTAACTGCAGTAAATCTGTGAGTGAATCTGTTGTTACAAACCGGAGCGAAGAAGTCGACGAGCCACGGCTCCTTTTTGTCTGAAGGAAAGTTGTCGGGTCTCAGAGTCGTCACATGAGCTCGAACGCTGTCCCTCGCAAAACCCACAATGTTGTACAACACATCTTTACCTGCAGAGAGGACAGGCAGACAGACAGGTTACACAGGCAGACAGACAGGTCACACAGGCAGACAGACAGACAGGTTATACAGGCAGACAGACAGGTCACACAGGCAGACAGACAGACAGGTTATACAGGCAGACAGACAGGTCACACAGGCAGACAGACAGGTCACACAGGCAGACAGACAGACAGGTCACACAGGCAGACAGACAGACAGGTTATACAGGCAGACAGACAGGCAGACAGGTCACACAGGCAGACAGACAGGTCACACAGGCAGACAGACAGGCAGACAGACAGACAGGTTATACAGGCAGACAGACAGGCAGACAGGTCACACAGGCAGACAGACAGACAGACAGGTTACACAGGCAGACAGGTCACACAGGCAGACAGACAGACAGGTCACACAGGCAGACAGACAGACAGGTTATACAGGCAGACAGACAGGTCACACAGGCAGACAGACAGACAGGTTATACAGGCAGACAGACAGGTCACACAGGCAGACAGACAGGTCACACAGGCAGACAGACAGACAGGTCACACAGGCAGACAGACAGACAGGTTATACAGGCAGACAGACAGGCAGACAGGTCACACAGGCAGACAGACAGACAGGTTATACAGGCAGACAGACAGGCAGACAGGTCACACAGGCAGACAGACAGACAGACAGACAGGTTACACAGGCAGACAGGTCACACAGGCAGACAGGTCACACAGGCAGACAGACAGACAGGTCAAACAGGCAGACAGACAGACAGGTTATACAGGCAGACAGACAGGTCACACAGGCAGACAGACAGGTCACACAGGCAGACAGACAGGCAGACAGGTCACACAGGCAGACAGACAGACAGGCAGGCAGACAGACAGGTTACACAGGCAGACAGGCAGACAGGTCACACAGGCAGACAGACAGACAGGTTACACAGGCAGACAGACAGGTCACACAGGCAGACAGACAGGCAGGTTACACAGGCAGACAGACAGGCAGGCAGACAGGTCACACAGGCAGACAGACAGGACACACAGGCAGACAGACAGGTTACACAGGCAGACAGACAGGTCACACAGGCAGACAGGTCACACAGGCAGACAGACAGGTTAGACAGGCAGACAGGCAGACAGAATGATGGCAGTTTAAAGGACAGTGTGTTGTACTGACCGTGGTGAATCTCAAAGTCATGGATCCCCAGTCCTTTGAAGACGGCCACGCAGGGTTTATGGATGTACAGAGACTGACACAACTCTGAGTCTGTGTTACAGTCCACTCTGCCAACCTGGAGAACAGAGAGACAGTCAGCAGGAAGTGCAGACAGGCAGAGAGTAAGACAGACAGACAGGCAGGCGGACAGGTACCTGTATGTGGTCATTTCGGAGTGAAGCTTGCAGCTTCTTGTACTCGTTGGAGGCGGGGCTTGTGTCTCCAAACGTAAAGCTCACTAACCAGCGATGGCGTGCCAGCTTTTTCTGGAGACAAGAAGTTACACATGATGAATGTTAGCATGTAGCATAGTGCTTAAAGCTGTCAGGTATATCTTAGTGATTGTACCTTGAAGCTGTCACTGGTCAGAAGCTCCAGGTTAGGCAGGTGGTCCATGACCTGATTATAAATCTCTTTACTGTCCAGAGTTTTCAGCCACTGGAACCAACACACAGAGAGTCAGAGCTGCAGTATGACACAGTATTACTACAGGAAGTACACACCGTATACACACAGTCTGTAATGTGTCTCACCAGCACGCTGCCTTTTTCATCTAGAGAACTTCCAGGTGGGAACAAAGCAGTCGCTCCACTGCTCACCTGAAACACAGCAGCAGGATTACCGACTCATACTCGCGCTGCAACACACGCTTTATAAAAACAAATACAACTGCTGCTAAGCCACCTGTTACTTCTATGAATGTTGTTAATGTAATTATTATTTATGTAAATAAATCGAACAACAGTTGAGCTGAGCGCATGCTGTATTCAGAAAATATCCACCTGCGCCTCTTTGCAGATGATACTCTGATTTATCTTCCACAAGTCCAAAGAGTTTATCCACACACACAGGAGCATCAACAAACTCATCACTTAGTTTCTGTGCATGAACACTAACATGTTGTTGTTTAATCTATACATGTGTCTGTTTCTGTGTCTGTACTCTTTCAGCATGGTACCCTTGAAACCTGTACCTGCATTTACCTAAAACCTAGATCTGTTCTGTGTTTCAGCTGCAGACAGAACTCCTTAATGCAGGCAGGGCTGGATCACATTGGCTGATTTGTGCAAATAGAAACGCAACAATAACTGTTCAGCTGTGTCACGTACTGGAGTCCTTTGTGCATATGTGACGTTACAGGTGTAGAGCTGAGACTTACATGGAAGCTGTCGCAGAGCTGTTCGTGTGAGGTGCAGTCCATCCATCCCACCTTGACTAGACCATCCTAACACACACACACACACACACACACACACATTTCTTTTATTTAACCTTTTCAGACAGAGCTGGACAGTAAAGGTGAGACTGTGATGTGGGTTATGAAGAGTAAACAGTATTTTTTTATGTCTTTCAATTGTACTTGTTTACACTGCAGAGGCTTCAAACAACAGTTAATATTACTGATGTTTTCTCACCAACATCCCAGCTACTTTCTGTCTTGTTCTTGGCTCCAGGCAATCTGAGAGAGAAAGGGTGGGTCAGTGTTTCTGCTGCTTCAGATTTCTATCACGTGTCCCGAGGTTGCATTTAAACGACGGAGATGTCCGCTCCAAATGAACGGTCGGTCGCCGCTCTCCTCTTTGAGGGAGAGCAGTGAAACAGTGACAGGAGTCGCAGGACGTCAATCACACGTGAAGTCATGGCAACCACATAAACAACAGCGGGACCAGTTTACTCCTCACACAGTGTTCTAACGGCAAAAGAGGGTCTGACATCGGACGCTCTCTGTCCCCACACGATCATATGCAGTTCTGTAACGCAACGCAAACAATCATGTTGTGTATCTCCGTATGTCCCTGTTGTAAATGCATTGATTGTCGCTGTTAATAAAGCTTATAAAAGGTTCAGATGTCATTTGGTAACGATCGATCGATCATTTTGATTGCTACGTCATTAATAACGTCCCTCCTGCACACGCGGCTCACGTGCCGTGAGAGCTGAATTGCGAGAGAAAATATTAAACTTTTGAGACTTAATGAAACAGACTGCTGATGAAGACAGTCAACACAGCAGACAGGAAGAGGGGGCGGGGCCAGCAGCCGTGCAGAGGTGCAGGTGTGTTTAAGGACTGTAGCAAAGCAAAGTGATCAGATTAAAGTAGATTGTGAATTAAAACTTAATAAGGTGTGAAGTGTACATGTGATGTGCTTCTCACAGAAATCATTGATATGTGCAATGAATTGCGATCAATTAATTACAAAGCCTGTGATTAATGAGATGACTTTTTGTGATTGAGTTACCTCCAGTGTCAGAGCAGAAGGTGATCAGCCAGCCGAGGCCTGACGAGAACGCGGTCTCGATCTCGTTGAACACGTTACCTGAAACACAACCACACCCACAGGTCAGACCACGCAGAGCGATAAAAACAAACCTGACACAGACAGACAGAGAATAAGAAGGAGCGCTTTAAACTGTAAATGATGAAGTCAGAGTCTTTACCCTGCCACAGCTCAGTGACGGTCGTTGTGATGAACTGCATGGAGAAGCTGACCAGGTTGTTCTTGGTGCGCTCCCCATTAAACTTCTCTGGTCTCTGTAGAAAGACAGAAAAGTGTTCATGCTAACTAAACAAGATGGCTGACAGAAACCATGGTGAGCTACATTTATTCAGCAGGTAAAGTAGTGAAAAGAACATGTGACGTACATGCTGAGTTTAAATAACTGTATGTGTATCTTAGCCGAGCCTTCATTGCTTCATCTAAATTGTTTTTATTATTGTAATCGTGACAAATAAAGTTTACTTTATAAAACCTGCAGCCTAGCATGATGCTAACGTGAAAACAAAATCACCTGTTCTCTTTCAGCAGACGGGCAGGAAAAACTGCATACACCTCTGAGTACTGACAGGTGTTACTGCATAAAACTGAACTCTTAACCAGAGGTGAAAAGGTGAGCCGTCACTGATGCACTCAAAGATTTTGCTGGTTGCTAAATTGTTTGTTTTCAGTGTAAACACAGGAAGAAGATGTGGATCATTTTACACAGGTGAAAACAGGTGGCAGAAGGGTCCTCCACCCTGACTCACTGCAGCTTTCTGTCCTGTACTGGCCCACACTTCAATAACATGAGATGATCAATAAGGAGAGGATCAATAACCAGTGAACACACCTGTCCTGCTCTGAATACAAACAGGCTGGGGTAGCTGTTGATGCCTTTCCTCCTACAGAGATGGTTGTTGTCTCCACAGTTCACCGCTCCGATCCTGATCACTCCATCCATCTCTTTGGCAAAGTCCCTCCACTGAGAGACAGACGGGTCAGACAGACAGACAGACAGACAGACAGACAGACGGTTTATTACCTGGATACTGTGTCCGTCAGATTATATTGTAGGAGGAATATGAAGCAGACGAAGAAAGCTAAACTTAAAAAGAAATTAAATAAGCTAACAGTAAAAGAAACGATTTATTTATCTGTTTGTTGGTGAAGTATTTTAGTGTTTTATCACCGTTGGAGCCAGCTGGTGACAGTGTGAGCATCGTGGGAAATAGAAGTTGATGAACCAGATTTCTCCAGAGTTCACTGCCGTCTCTGAAACACACACACACACACACACACACACACACACACGCACACCAGTTATAATCGTCTACCTGTCTCCTGTTTCAAACACACACGCATGTTTTGTGACTTTTATGTCATCGCACAGGCATGAAAAACTGGATGGTCCAGCCATGTACGCAGCTCAACAACCACAAGCTGACAAGTTCAATTTCAAGAGTGCAGAGGGGTCTATTAAGAGACACTATAGAGTTGCATTATGGGAAATGTGTGAGACTACTCCAGCAGTGCTTTAAATGAGCATTTATCAGTCTTTGATGATCCATTGTGGACAGGTCTTTTTAATTTGTCTTTAGTCAATCAGCCAACTTTATGTTGATACTTCAACACTTTCATCAAGACAAGAAACGTGAGTTTGTGCTACCAGTTGCCGAATAAGCCAATTGCATTTTATGATGGCAGCAAAAAAAAAAAAAGAGTTGAGCTGTGGTCAGAAACCGAACTCACAGTCTCTGAAAAAAATACAGAAAAAAAACTCCAGGAAACCAGGAAATAAAGAAAATCGCTCTTACCAAAGTCTCCACTGTCCAATGTGATGATCTCCAAGTCATCATCGTAGATACCTGGACAGACAGATTCAAACATTAAACTACAGGTACACCTTAAGAGAGCAGATTTATCCACTGAAAAATAATTACAGACCAGATAATTAAGCATCGGCATAGTTTCATAAATTGAAATTTACCAAAGTCGTATCTGTAGAAGTTCCAGCTCTCGTAGCGTCCGCCCTGCTGCTGCTGCTCGTCCAATCCCTTCTCTCCATATTTGTCATATTTCTTCCTGAGGTCTTCGTCCTTCAGAACCTCGTAGGCTCGATTCACCTGCACGAACTTCTCGTGGGCCGAGGGGTCGCCCTGAAACCAAACACGCTCATTAGGCGTTTTGCCCTTTTAGATCTCTCAGGGTTTTTGGGTGACTACAGGTTTAAAAGAAGGTGTTTCAGGGTTAGTTGATGACTGTAACTGAGTTTGTGTTTTATCTGAGTAACTCACTTGGTTTTTGTCAGGATGCATGGTGAGCGCCAGCTTCTTGAAGGCCTGCCGTATCTCTCTAGTCGTGGCCTCTCTGTTGACTCCCAGCAGTTTGTAGTAGTCACTACTCTCAGCACAAACCGCCACCAGCAGGACGGCGAGGAGCAGCAACCGCAGCATGAGCTGGACCGTAAGATGCCGCTGCAGCCCGAGGACTTCCCTGCGCCCCATCACCAGTCCTCCCAGTAATGACCTGCAACTGGAACACAGAGGCACAAAAGTTATGCCACCCTAGCTGTGCAGATGAGTAACTCAGTGCTAGCAGGTATACATGAGTCAACCCAACCCTGCAGCCCTTAATAAGACAGTCATGCTAGTTTACCACCCTTGTCGTAAGTGTATTATTTGCTCTGTGCTCTGCTTTGTGCTTTGTGCTCTGTGTGATATGTGGCTCTGGTGGATTGGCTTGGAGCATGGGTGTGGCTGGAGGAGTGTCTTCAGCCAATTAGTCCCCACCATCCCCCCAATTTTTGTATCCTACAGTGCCTTCAACTCAGGGCTGGAATCTTAAAACAAAAGCAGCAATCTCACAACGATTTTTCCAGTGTATCATAATATAGTTCTCACATGCACATTAGAAGAGTAACTATCTTTCCGCTTGTTGTGAGACAGCATGAGAACGAATGATTACAGCAGCATTCCAATAAATCTTTCAATGTACATGCAGCATTGTTTTGTAGATTTATAACTGATTTCCCCAAAAAAGGTGTGTGACCAACAGAAGTTCAAGCCATTTACTAAACAGAAATGTTGTATTTAATGGCAGTTAGGGTTTCTGTTATCCAACATAAGCTCCAGCAAATTGGCTATCACTGGTGAGCACTTTCAAAATAAAAGGCCCATTTTCTATTCAGCAGTAAGATGGGGCGAACTGTGAACAAGCAGAACATTCCAGTTCACCTGTAAATTGTTTATAGTATGTAATACAAGAACGAAAAATGTATTTGTAGAAAAATATGCATTCCAGAACATTCTGAGTAAATATTTGGTATGAATATACAGCAAGGAACAAGCAGTACTCTTAAAATAATACTGTAAATAACATATTTGTAACAACGAGTAAAAAACATGTTAACGATTGGAAGGCATCCTCGCCCAAAGTCGAATTCGAGGAGTCAGGTCTCAATTTTGTGTCTTTCTTGACCCAACAGAACGGCTAAGATAAGCTAAGCTAGCTAGCTATGCGTGTGTGTCTATAGTATAACTATTACAACTTGCTAGCTAATTAGCTGGTTAGCTTCAAATCGACATTGAGCATTATGAAGTGTGATGAAGAAGCTAAAGCCTGCATTTATCGGATCATAGGCAAAGTTAAAATTGTATTAAAACAGCAGCTTCGTTACCTTAGACGTGTCTAAACTTCTCAAAGTCTGAGGATCCGCATCAGGATCCGGCTAAGACCGGCATCAAGCTCTAGAAGCTAATATATTCTACTTCCGTTTATTTCTTTCCACAATAAAAGCCATTCAGCTAAACAAGCCATCTAGATATTCGGTTTGGTTGGCTTTACCATTATATTTTGAAAATGGAAGAGATAAATTTACCCAGATGTTTCTCCTTTGCTACGGTAGCTTGACGTAACTCGGGGATGATCGGCCGCATTCCGATGACGAAGTCTGGTGCGTTCGTAGATGCACGTTATTATATAAATATTTGATGAAAAAAAAAAAGTTATCATATAAAAATTCTAAAAGCACATTCCAGAGTAACCAATGTTAAATTAATTGTTTAATAAATTAATGTATTACTATAAATAAGCGATTTAATGAAATCAAAAATCAACAAGAAATATTTCTAAAATTATATTATGAATTACGTAAAATTAAGTTCGTTGTGGGAAAACAAGATGATTTGCCTACTTTTTCTGCACAGAGATTCCGACACTTTTTTTGAAATACGATTTATACGTTATTTTAAACAATTTAGAAAGTTTCAACTTCTGCGAATATTGTCTGTTTTCTTGTCTTTTTTACTTCTGTGTATGTACCCCTGGTATGGAACGTTTTGTATGTAATTCATGATAATGTGCACATGTTCTTAAAAATGAAGCATATGAAACAGTAAAGAACTGAACTTTTTTTTTTTACACTGACGCAATCTAAATGCGCCGGAAGTAACCCTGTCAGTTAGCTGCAGCGCTTCAGCTTCAGGCTTCAAGGCATCCTGTACCACCAGCTCCTCTGCGCTCCGCAAACAACCTGCAGCGGTCTGAGACATCCGATTTGAACCACTTAACTGTATCTAGATAGATTATATAAGTTATAATTTATCTCCATAAAGAAGACCTTCCCATTGCAGTTAGGTATAGTGATAAATCAGTTAGCTTTGCTAGCCACGTTAGCTAGCTCGCCATCACTTCGCCTGGCGTCACTTCCTACTTTTGAAAATCGCGGCCAGAGAGGACCGAAACAGAGATGGAGTTACAAGGTTGGCTAACTCAAGTCTTATGCATTCTTTAACTGTTCTTGTCCAAGTGTATCAATCATATTCTGCCATGACAAATCGTTAGCCATGAATAATAGTGATATTCTTTCTTTTTCTGTGTTTTTAAAGGGTAAACATGATAGGTCAATCAGCCGCTCATAAGGTTTTAAGTAGTTTAAGTAGTTTTTAACGTTTACGCAGATTGACAGGAAATCAATGAGAGGAGACATTTAACTGTAATGGATTCAAACAGCTGAAGTTGTATCTTGACTCCGTTCTGCAGTCTAGCTAAGACACAGCCATTATATAACTTTTACTAATACACTTGAATTAGAAACACGATAGCAAACGATCTGGAAGAGGACCCAGACCCGGTTTGTGTTATTCGATTTATTTAAACTTTCTTCTGTCAAATAAATCTCAGATGACCCTAAAAAATCCAAAAGAAAAGTATCTTTCAACGCAGAAATGTCGCTTCTGTTCATCAAGTTGTACATTTTCTTATTCTTAAAAGGTTGTAGCCAGAAGAGGCATATGTATACATATATTTTATTACTTGTGTGGTACAGCATGAGAAAGCAAATAATGCAAACAGCTTTGCTCACCATCTTAAGTTATCAGGCCTTTCTGTCCTGATAAGATAAGATGTATATTATCTCTCGTGGGAAAATTTCAGTGGAAAATTGGCCTTATACAGCTGTGTTAACTTCACACAGTACATAATTAAAAGACAGCTTAAAGTACACCACTGATGGCATTGATGGATGACAAATTGTCCCTAACCAGTTTAAACCAGTCTCTCTCTTTTCCTGTCTCACAGTGGGAAGTGAACCGATGACCCTGGGCTCTCCCACCTCCCCGAAGCCGACCTCTGGAGCTCAGTTCCTGCCCGGCTTCCTGATGGGCGACCTTCCTGCTCCAGTTACCCCGCAGCCACGCCCCTTCAGTCTTGTCTCGCCCCTTGTGGATAGCACAGGTAGGCACTGAGATCAGCAAGAAGACTCCATCTGCAGATCAGCTGATTGTTGTGTATTCTGTACATTGATTTGTGTGTCCTTCAGTCGGAGGAGGAGGCTCCGCACCGCAGCCTGTTGTCCCCACCCCCAAAGACAAGAGTGGAGCCCCACCTGTTCGCAGTATCCATGACGACCTTGTTACTGTAGCATCGCCACTTACCACACACAGGCAGGTTAGTACACAGAGAGGTGTGTCTGATTGATGGAAAGTTCTGATGTTTAGATCTGATGATAAAATGTGATCACAGGAACAAAAGTCAGAACTTTATTTAGTGTCTCCCTCTGTCTTTCTCAGTCGTTTCCAGTGATACAGTCTCCTCTGTCTGCACGCGGGGCCTCAACTCCAGGTAACATGTACTCACTGATACCATCAGTACTACAAATTCTACTGCTGATTTTCACAGACCTGCCAACCTGTATGCGTACCGCTAACAGAAACGCGTTTGAACATCAAAGTATGCAGGCTAAAGGCCGAAAGAAGCTGGTGCTGCCTTATAACTCTGACAAACTGGGCATTATTGAAGTCCAACAGCAAGAGGCATCAGCAATCTGTAAACGATGTAAACCTCAGCCTATGTACAAATAAACGTTTGCTAGCAAGAATAACTGGCAAATATAACATTTCCAAAATATATTTTGTGTCATGCTTTTTTATGCCCACACACATATACACATGATTAAAGCTGTCTTAATCATTCGGTGGTTCTCAAACACTCAAATGTTTGAGCTATAAGTTTACACTAGGTTAAAGGTTTAAGTTCCTTTGTTGGATAAATGTAAACTGGTACTTCTTCTATACTGCCATCAACTGTGTTTACCCCTGGCTGGCTGGCTGGCTGGCTGTGTCTTACCCTGCCTTTCTACCTGTCTCTGCCTCCAGGTGTGCAGCAGGTCTGTCTGTCTCCAGCTCAGGTGGATCCCTTCTACAGTCAGGGAGAGTCTCTGTCATCTGACGATCAGCTGGACCAGACCTGGGTCACTGTGTTTGGGTAATCATACTGCTAAATGTACTTCATAAACTTCTCTCCTGCTTATAAAACAGTTTATACATGATCTCTATGTGTGTGTTAGTTTTCCTCCAGCCTCGGCCTCCTACATCCTGCTGCAGTTTGCTCAATACGGAAACATCATCAAACACACGGTGAGGCACACACGAACACGTCATGTGACGATAGACAAGAACCTAACCCTTAAGAATCCGGAGCATCATGTAGCTTTGAGACATTTAAGTCGCCTTTGGTTAATGGGAGAAAAGGCAGATCCAAACATAGGTGAAATGTATCAGTGAAGGACTGCAGGTAAAGAAGCTGAGCAGATACATGCAGCTTTTCACACCTGGACTTTGGGTATCGACTGGCACTGAGTAATGATCCCTGTGTTACATTAATAAGCTGTACCCTCATTCTGTGGAAGAGACAGGTATAATTCCTGCATGTGAGGCTACATCGGCTCAGGTTTAATGTGAACTGATGGATGTATTGATTTCCTGACAGATGGCGTCTCCTGGTAACTGGATGCACCTTCAGTATCAGTCCAGGCTCCAGGCCAGGAAAGCTCTGTCTAAAGATGGGAAAGTGTTCGGAGACGCCATCATGGTGGGAGTGAAACCCTGCATAGACAAGGTCAGTTCCTGTTTTTACCCTCCTGCTCGTCTGATTGGTCCTCTGCGTCAGTTGGACATCTGAAGTTGTTTCTGTTTTTCTCAGAGTGTGATGGACAGCAGTATCGCCGTCTCTCCTCCTCTCTCCACCTCCTTCTCCTCCTCTGTTCTCCCCTCCACTCCTCGCTCCGCCATCAGACCGCTCAGCGCTGCATACAGGAGC
Source organism: Semicossyphus pulcher (assembly GCF_022749685.1). Lineage (NCBI taxonomy): Eukaryota > Metazoa > Chordata > Actinopteri > Labriformes > Labridae > Semicossyphus > Semicossyphus pulcher. The sequence continues at coordinate 97,358 of NW_027211717.1, read as the reverse complement.
TCTGGCAGCGACTACCAGGTGACCTCTGACCTCATGACTCATTCTTCGTCTGAAAATCTGAACTCTGCATTTGTTTGACTTTGTGTGTGTGTTGTGTGTGTGTTGTGTGTTTTAGGTGGTAGCAGACAGACAGACACCCAGGAAGGACGACAGTTTTGTTTCTAAGGCCATGGAGTACATGTTTGGCTGGTGACATCACACGAAGCATCATGGGATACCTGCAGCCTCGGAGGAGAGAGGGAAATAAATGGACAGATGGATGAACTGACTCACTACAGTGTGTGTGTGTGTTTGTTTGTGAGAGAGAATGAGTGTGTGGAGGATTTTTCTGTCTCTCTTCTTTTATAATCAGTATTTTTAATGTTTTTGTCTCAATAAAGATTTTCTGGTTTAAATTCAGTGAAGATGAGGATTCATTCAGAGGTGTTGTTCTCTCAGCAGCCACTCGGCGGTGCTGCTCACATCAACATCTTATTCAACACCATGTTCATTATTTTGCTGCTTTTACAGTCTCCACTCAGACCAGTGAAGCTCTTCTACACCAAACTAGGAAATACTTTCTTTATGGAGCTGGAGACGTCATGATGAAACAGGAAACTGAGACAGAATGCTCACACGTCTAACACTAAGAGACTAAAACACACTCAGGAGTGGAGCCTGAGTTTCCACGTTTTTGCTCAATTTAAAGAAATTGACATTTGGGAAAGTTGTCTTTGCTTTCTTCTGAGTTCAAACCCCTCCAATGCAGAAAGAATGGACACAGCCAGCCTGTCTCTGCACAAAGGTGACGACTCAAAATCTGCTCTACGACGCCTAAAGATTTCTGCATTGGTGTCATGTTTTTCTTTTGTTGTGTTTCCCTCTTCTGTCACTTTTTCTCCCACTCAAATATACATTTTTTAACTTTAAAATAGGGCTGATATTGTTGTGGAGAGTAACATGTGGGCCTATAAACAAACATGGTAGAGTTGGTGGAGGTGAAACTTTTAAAAAGTTGAAACAAAGAATGAGTATAAAGTATGAGGATGAGATGGTGGAATTAATAGCGTGAGAAGAAATCTGTCACTTAAATGACTTGATGTGCCCAAACAAAAGAACGTTTTAATCCTTCACAGCAACAGAGCGGCGAAGTTTTAAACAGCAGATGTTTGAGCCAAAAAGAAAATGCACTTATAAAATAACAAATACACCGTGCAGTGTTTGCTCTGGGGACTCTGCTGTCAGTGTGAAGTTTTATATTATGTTGTCCAGCAGATGGGGCCACACATCCAGCCGCTGTAACCTAAAGCAGTCTATTATGCTGACAGTGCAAAAGAAGTCCACAAACTTTACATTGTGCTGAAATCTGATCAGAAAAAAACAGACAGAAGAGCCACAAGGAGGAAAGTTCAAAAACAGATGTTTAATTTTAATCGAGTGTAACCGTTACAGATTTACACGTCACACCCACTCTCTCCGTTTGTATCAAGTTAAGCAACATTTTTTGAGTAGGCAGGAGCACCCTACCTGTTGAGAAATCCACTGCACGTCACCGATGACTAATGGATAATAATGACTTACCAGGTAGCTAATACACACGGACGTTCCTGCCAAACCTGTAAACAATCTGGATTTAGTAAAAACATTCAGAAGACTTTAAAGCAATGTGTAGGTTATTTTGCTCTCTCTATTAAACACTGTGACTTATCTCAGTTATGTAAAGTTAAATTACCAGACATCTTGGAGACACAGTAAAGGGGAGATTTCTTAGTCATGTCAGAAATCTCTCTCCAGCTGACCTCTCTCCAAGTAGCCAATTACTCCTGGTGTACCTGATCCCATGGACATATGGTCTCCTCTGCCCTTGCTCTGCTGCTGCAGCGTGCAGCGGGGGATAACTGACTGGATCAGGCCTCACAGGCTGCTCTGACTGTATGTGGAACAGACGGCTGAGAGGAAACAGAGAGGGGGGATGAGAGAGGAAGTGATGGGGGAGGATTTGGTTTAAGCTTATGTTTGACCTTCTTGACCTGAAGAAGGACAGTTGAAACCATTTTATAAGGGGGTCGTAAGCCATTTATGAACATCTCTGGGAACAATGTAAAACATTTGTCAGTAAAGAGAATATAGGCTTCTCTCATCAAGGCCTTTGTGCTTCAGTAGATTCAGCTACATGTCTTTGTTTCTGTGGTTATGGTCCTTTCCAGGTTTTTGTGGCCGGCATGGAAGTAACATCTTTCTGGATCAGTTTCTTTATATGTTTGCACCCTATTTAATGCACATTATTCTGTTTATCTAAGGAGGAATGGTTATTATGGGCCTTTTTGTCTGTCTGTCTGTCCTGGAGGAGGGATCAGAATCAGAATCAGCTTTATTGGGCTGGTATGCATACACATGTTAGGAATTTGACTCAATTTTACATTGCTCTACATGTACAAACACAGAATAGGACAAACTTGAAGATTAAACAGCAACAGCAAGTTCATCAAGGAAACATAAACATTTAACTGCTATAAATATATATTAAAATTACATAAAGAATACACATTAAAGTAAAAAGGTAATGACAAAAACACTTACTTGAAGACAGTCAGAAAATAGCACAATGGTGTAGATTGCAAAGGATGCTTCAATAAATATGACCATGTAAGTAATGTAACTGCTTGCTTTGTATACACCAGGTAGGTGGATAAAATAATACAGTATATACAGCGTGCATAGATTTATGATTGACAGTGATGAGATGTAAATGATTAAATCAGGGTTTATATTAAGAGAATGAATAATCCCATCTGAGATGTATAAAGATAAGTGATCACTTTAATACGTACTGATATAGGCCCCCGTTTATTAAATTTTAGAATGACAAATCCTCTTCCTGTCAAGAAATACTGGATACGTACTATCGTACTTCAGTTTAGGTTTCGCTTCTGGGTTTTAAAGACATATAATGCTAATGACGCAGTACTTGGGCAGGACGGAGGAACTCCAACCAACCGTAATGATTGGTTTCATGTGTCTCCAGCTGCTTTTTCTGCTGTTGGCCGTACCAATCCGAGATGAAGCCGAAATCTCGCGATATTTGTTCCACAGAACGCTGGCCTCGGGTTACAGAGACGATGATATCTCGCGCTACCTGAGCACTCGATGTCTCATTCCACCACGATCAAGCCTGCCGGGAGGGGGTTTCTATTCAGCAGCTCCACAGCAAGCATTTCATCTGGAAACTTGAACGGAATTTATATTTATAACTAACACCGTCGTTTTATTTATTTAAAGTAAACGTCATCGTCTAGATAAGTTTATATACGTAACTCAAGATCGTAATTTGTACAGAAAAGGAAGTCAACGTTACAGCATAGCCGGGCCGTGCTAACAAAGAAAATCCTTTCTCTTCAGAAATAATCCCCCACTTCTCTCTTTAGTTATGAGTCATGTGGTCGTTGATAATCCACACGGTCTAGATCAGCAGGTGAGTACTTTCAAACTCTTACTAATGTATTTTTTTCACCAAGAAATTTGGTAATTTTCCGTTACGCACATGTAGTTTCGACCGAGAAAAATGTTCATTAGCTAGCTCAATCGCTAGCATTGAGCTAAGCTAACGTTGCGGCTGCTAAAATGGAGGTTTGATGTCGCTGTGGAGAAGATTGTGATGGCGGAGCTCGTCGTTACGTTGTACCAGTTTACTAATTTATCAAACAATTTGGCTCCGTTTCCTTTTAAAATTAAGTAACAATAGTTTCATCACAACTGTGTTATTATGTTATACAACCTTATGTGAAATTGTATTTGAATTAATGGTAATTTTCAAGGTTAGCTAACATTAACGAACGTGCCGGTATCCTAAGCTAGCCCGGCTAACGCTCGGCCTTCTCAACCTGAAACGTGGCGCAGGAAAAAATGTTGGCACCGGTTTTGCGACCACTTATGTTTTTTGAAGCATAATGTTCGAGAGTAATGAAATTATTCGACCAGTATAACATTTGATAATGTGTTGAAGTTTTAATGAGGTAATATTTTGCATTTTTTCTACTATTACCTCATTTCTTAAAGCATTTTCCGGTTAGATTAGATGGTTGTTCCGTACCATGTCGGGAGTTCGATTAATCAAGCTACTTTCAATAAACAAAAGGCCATTGGTAGTGTTTTGAATTGTCTGGACTCAAACGGTGTAATCAAAAGTACTGTGTAGCTAAACATTGAAATTGTAAAGTTGCTTGCAGCATTAAACGAAACTGTCGTCGTATTTCACAGCATATTTGTTATGATATAGCCTTGTGTTCTATATATTGTAATTTGAAAAATGACATCACGCATTTGCTGGTCAGTAAACACAGAGTGTCCTTGCAAAGGCAGCTACGTGGTTTTCATTTAGTTTGTGCGTCTCATAAAAACAAATACTCATATTTCAATGTCTCACGTGTCCACTTTTCCCATTTTTACTGAAAATCTGTGAGGAGAACAAGCCATTTTCTTTTTAAATGGGTAGTTATAGACGATATAAACTTGGTTAATGTTCAGTTGATTTAGGAACTGATTATAATAAACATTTTTCCATTTTCTTTGTAGCTTGCTGCCCTAGACTTGAACTCTGCTGACGGACAAGGTGGAGGAACTGGCAGTAAGTATTTAATACTTTTTTTGGTCAATATAAAGATGGGTTACATTACAGTAAGTTTGGGCATTTTGCATTGAATATTATATTCAGTATAATATTTTCCCCCACTAGTGTCAGTCTTTAGTGGAGATAGCTGTATTTTTAGCTTGTTTATCTTTGAGGGAAAACCTGGTTTAGACTCTGGAACTTTAATGGAAGGTCTGTAGGCTGGTGATCTATTTTAAGTGATTTTCTTGTATGCATAGCTCTTCAGTTTGTTAACAATACCAATCTCAGTAAATGTGTGTTTAACTGTTCTGAAACTGGTCCATGACATGTTTCTGTTTTCTGCTCACAGGGCGTTACATTCCACCTCATTTGAGAAACAAAGATGCTTCTAAAAACGGTGAGTTTGATCTGCTGCTCGTCCTCTCAGCCACAGTCAGAACTTCCATACAGGTTTCATGTGTGGTGTTCTTACTGCTAGAACCCATCAGAGCATGGTAAAAGCAAGCACAATTGAGAAAAAATGTGGAGGCAAGATTTGTCTCAACACATATGTTCACCAGTCAAGACAAGATCATTGGTTCATGCCACATGAATGTTGAGGTCTAATATTTACTTGTGCACAGAATGAGGAGAGAGCCACGTCAAATCGGTTTTCTGCGTCTGTGCATGAAAGCTTATTTTGGCATGTAGGGCAAGTGGTTCTGTAAAATGGCTTTGGCCTGGGACTTCCACCCCAGACTGCTCATAAGGAAGAAAAACTGGGCCAATTTTTAAAACTTTTAAATTCAAATTAACATTTTTAGCAACATGTAATCTTTTCTCAAGTGTTTCTTGTCTCACATGTGAACAAGAGGAGTGCTAGCTGTTGACTGCTCTGATAAAGGTTAATGTGGATGGTGGGTGGGTTTTATAAATATTGACTTCTCTAGAAGTTTAACATGTTTTTGAAGCCAGGATAGTTTTTATTCGTTTTTTTTCATGCCTTTGTTTAGCCTCTTAAAGGCTTTAAATAAAGACACACATGCCTGGCATATACAGTCAGATAATTTCATATTTTTCAGACAATAAACATTTTGGAACCATGATACTGTGTCATTGCACACTTGACGTTTTTTCTCGTTTTACTGTTTTCTTGTTCCACAGCAGGAAATGCTTATTCCGCTGCTAGACAGTGCGGTTATACAGTGGCACCAGTAAATCTCTGTAAGTCCCTTCTGTCTGCTTTCGCTGAGGGCAATCTGCATTTTCAGATGCATGAAATAGCCATTTTTCACACAGCAGCAAAGGGGGAGAGGGTTGAGTTAGAGCTATACACTTCACAGATAATTCAAGAGTTAATTCTCTGCTGGGATGCTCGAGGTCCATTGGGAATTGTGAAAGCTAAATTTTGCCATTTAGGCCTTTTGGTTTAAGCAAAAGCTTGTTGAATTAATGCTTCACTTAATTTTACAATTTTATTGAGTTTAATTTAAATGAAAATGTATTAGATTTGTTAAATCTACATTTTTCCACTGTATATTCAGCCCATATTTCACCTGCAATGTCCCCATAGTTCCCTCTAAACCGTGCCCACAACCCTGGCAGGCAGAGTGTCAGCAAAGACAAAGCAATAACTATACTTCAGGATGGGATGACTGTACGATTGGTAACTATTAGTGTCAAGTCAAGCCCAACACTCATACTGCATGAGCCAGTAATTATGGGAGAGTCTTTTTATAGCCTGCTTCCCTACCTTTGCTCAGGTTACCCAAGACTGGCCTCTCAAGAGCTTGCCTTTTACCATGCCTACAGTGGGGGTTGGCGAAACAGATGTGGTATACCTTGACTCTACCTGCATGCCATGCCATCAACTTGTTGGCAGAGTTTCTTAGTGTATTTAGCTGAACACCGGGGCATAATCAACGTGCCCTTGCTTTGTCATGGTCACTTGAAAAAGCAGCAGAAATCTGGGCCTAACACAGCGTTTGTCAAAGCTTGCAAGTGAAGTTGCTCATGATGCATGGTGATGGTGCCTCTGCACTGCATCACTAGTGTGACTGTCTTACTAATAACCACAAGATCAGCAGTCAAAGGCTTTCCTAAGACCCCTTTTCAACGCGTTGTCTGACAATCAAACCCTTTAACATGTTAGTCGTGAAATCAAAGCAGGGATTTATTTTGCAAGGCAGGGTTACAGCTTTACACTGCTGCATTGACAAATAATTTGAGCTCATTATTAATCACAAGTTCTCCCTTTAAGTTCTTTATATGCCATGTAGCTTTTAATGTGGCATGCTGTTGAGCAGTACTAAGAGGGATTATAGAACAGAGTGCTACAATCCTTAGTGCATGCTAGCTTTTGTTCCAGGAGATTTCTTTGATTAGTCACTTGTATTTGGTGTGAATTTGAAAGACTGAAATCTCCATGTGCACTCGGCGGTGGAACAGAAACCTGCACATGATTAAACACTGCTGACTTGTGTTTGACTTAAAAAGGGATGCTAGTTATCGGGTCTTCTCTTTGGCCGGTCGTTTGCAAACAGATTTTAAGGCACATGATGATGAACCAGCAGACCGTCCAAGCTAATTTGTAACCTAACAGCAGCAGCTTTTTTTGGATATAAAAGTCAAAGGACTCTCCGAGACTTTGAAGTTGTGCAGGCTCAGCTACGATCTCTAGAATATTCCGTCAATTTGCTCTTGGGACGTAGTGTGACTGACTTCTTGGCACGACCAGAAAAGGCTAAGGGGTATATTGACACTCGCCTGTAATATGTAAGACTGCTAGGGGACTTTTCTCCCTTTCCAAGCTGTGTTAGATTCCCTGAATCACTTGTAGCTCACATTCGGTGGTTTGAAATATCAAACGTGTACACACCAACCTTAAAAGAAGGCAGGTGTAGATTTTAAATATATGTGCCTCTCATTTTAAGCTGCATTGAGTAATTGATATAAATTAGATATTTTGATAATTGAGCAATAGGAACAAGTAATATGGAAGAAAGTCAATTCTTTGCTTATTAAAATGGATGTTTTCTGGTTAAAAGTAAATCTTTGGGCTGTATTTTGACCTGTTGAAAGAGCTGTTTTGTCGATTATAGAGAAGAAGACATATTTCTTAACAGTTTTTTTTTTTTACATGTATAAGGAGTGAACCATGTGTCCATCTTAGCATTGTTGTGGTACTTGTAGAAGTTCTTGTTCTGATTTGGTTTCGAGTGCTCACGTGTCTTTTTTGTCTGACTGGCTACGTCCAATTACAAATCCTGAGGTGTGTTTTTGCGTTTCTTAATAAATAAGATTCTCTTAATGACCACTAAAGTAATGCTAACATCTCTTTAACCTTCTAACTCAAGGGTAAAAATGTATAAAATTATTCATCAGCTTTCATTCATATTTGATTACAATGCAGCTGCATCTGAGAGGTCTTAAAATCCTCACGAATCTGACCAAACTGCATATGACAGCCAGGGTACTATTATGGGCCTGTAAAGAAAATACTTGTGTATGGCCTGATTATAATTACACAGATGTCGGGAACAGAAAACTTGTGGCATCCTTTACTTGTCTGGATTTGTAGATTGGTGTGTGCGCGCCTGTGTGAAGCATTACAAGGCCTTCCCTTATGCTAACTTGATGGAAGCTTTTACCCGTCGGCCCTCAGGTGTAAGTTTGGATCCCACCAGATCTAGATTCAGCCCCTTATGCTGAACAAATTCTGACTAATCAGAGTCTGGATCTGCCCCTTGATGCTAGTGTGGCATAGCCCCGCTCTGTGTGGCAGTGCTAACTGACCGCCCCTCCCCCACCAGCCTCAGCCTGCACAAATAACAGTGTGGCCAACGGTGGGAATGATGACACAGCCAGTGAGCACAGCTGGGCAGACCGTTGTGGTAAATGTCCAACACAGTAGATGTCATCCTACGCGAACAACAAAGCCGGTCTTTAAAAGTCAGGGGAGGATATTTATTAGACCAAAAACAAAGATTTGGGTAGTGCTTTAGTGTAGAACTTGCTTTGCATTTTTGCCATATGACATATCACCGTGTGGCACAAATTTAGCTTTTTTTAAACTTAACATTATGCAAACTTTAAGCCCAGGTTGTAGTGTACTTGCATCCCACCTGACAGATAATCAGGTCTAAAAGTAGATCAGCACTTAAGGAGAGATTGGTGGCTGGTTAGATCTGTCAGCACAGGCAGATGTTTAACATGTGCTTCATTATTTTCACCCACACAAGCCTCTAATCAGGTTTCTGTTTGCTTTATCTTCTAATGAAGATTCACCCGGATGGGATGGCGGACGCAGCAATGGATTTGTGAATGGGTACCATGACAACCGCACAAACGGGGGCTTTGGAGGCCGAGGACCCCCTCGCAATGATAGAGGTGGGCGAGGCGCCTACCGTGGTAACAGGGGTGGAGGCTCGTTTAATCAACCATTACAGAATGCAGGTGGGGAAATCCTGTCGTTCTTTAAAACTTACAAATATAGATGTAGAATGATGACAGAGTAGTTTAAGACAAAATCTCAGCCCTCCCCCCACCCTTGTTTATATCAGAATTAGGTTCTCTGCATATGCATACTGGCTTTGCAGTCAATCAGATTTAACTTTAGATGTTCTTTTAAGATTACATTAAAGATAACTATACTCACTTAAAGGAAAAGACTGTTCCAAGTATTTAAGAACGCGACGCCCTCTGATGTCTGATGGCTGATTTCCAAGAACAATCTCTCGAGCACATCACTGACGAGCTCTTTATCGCTACTCCACAGGATTTGGCAATTATGACAACAAAGATGGCAACTGGGGAGGACCTCCGAGGGATGCAGCCTACAACAGCTTTGGTGGACGCTCTGATCGATCCAAGACCGGCTTTTACAATGACCGCGGGGCAGGATCAAGGGGAAGGTGTGTGTGAAATGTCAATTTAATAATATGCTATCCCTTAATTTTTATGGGTCTCTAAAGTTTGTGTCTACATATGATCATAATACAATAACATTTAGGAGAATGTTTCTTCATCACTTTGTCAGAGAAGTTGTGTCATAGAGGAGTACGGACACGAGAAAAAATAGTATAACAGAATCTTTATCTTTAAAAATTACTCAAGGATTCATATGTGATCAATATTGAATACCTCGAGTTAATGTAGTCAATTATTTGTTTTCATAAGGACAGAAGATTTAAAGAAGGATAATGATACATGATCATGCTTTAACTAGCGAGAAACTGCTGAAACATTACAGGTGATAATTACACAAGTATAAAAAGACGTAAGCACATAATGCAACATGTTAAATGTAGTTTTTCACAGCGAGTTAAGCAGTACTTGCTGCAGTTCTTTGGCACACAACAGAAGACGTGTCTGCATACTTTAAAGCACTCCAAGCTTGAACACTCTGTGTGCATGTTGCAGGTATGAGCGTGGGGGCTTTGCTGGTGGAGGAAACACTCGCTGGGTGGAGGATGTCAGAGAAGAGGACTGGTCCAAGCCCACTGCTCCCAACGAGCGCCTGGAACAGTAAGACAGATTTCTGCTTATAACCAACAAAACGAACATTAATCTTTTTATCTGCATTTAACCTCAATGTCTGAAACCGTCTTCTTTATAGTGAGCTTTTCTCTGCAAGCAACACCGGGATAAACTTTGAGAAATATGACGATATTCCCGTGGAGGCCACTGGAAGCAACTGCCCTCCACACATCGAGAGTGTAAGTCTGTCCATATTGAATGGAGAAAAATGTCACTTCACAGGTAGATACAGATGCAACAGTTTCTGACACTGATGGTATTTGCACTTTGTTTTTTAGTTCCATGATGTGGACATGGGGGAGATCGTCATGGGGAACATCACCCTGAGTCGCTACACTCGCCCCACCCCCGTGCAGAAGCATGCTATCCCCATCATCAAGACCAAGAGAGACCTGATGGCGTGTGCCCAGACTGGTCAGTATTTATCCATATTTTCATCAGCCCTTTTCTGGCAAAAGAAATTAAAATGATGTTTAAAAAATGAAAACGAAGGGTGGTCGACGTTAGTCTAAAAATACACAAAATAATGACAAAGTACTTAAACTCCTGTGTTTCAGGCTCCGGTAAGACGGCTGCCTTCCTGCTGCCAGTGCTGAGTCAGATCTACACCGACGGGCCAGGAGAGGCTCTGCAGGCCGCCAAGAACAATGGACAGGTACTGGAGAAAAAAATGAACAAAATAAACACCCTGCAGCCGTTTGACTTGTTCTGATCGACTCTTTCTTTCATCTTTAGGAGAATGGAAGGTATGGCCGCCGTAAGCAGTACCCCCTCTCTCTGGTCCTGGCTCCAACCAGAGAACTGGCTCTGCAGATCTACGATGAAGCCAGAAAGGTGAGCTCAGAGAGAACTCCTCAAGCTGAAACTGAAGCAGCGTTTGCCTGATTATTAAATCTGAATTGTTTCCGTTTCTTCCTAGTTTGCCTACCGCTCCCGTGTGCGTCCCTGCGTGGTATACGGCGGTGCTGATATCGGTCAGCAGATCAGGGAGTTGGAGAGAGGCTGTCACCTGCTGGTGGCCACACCTGGACGTCTGGTTGATATGATGGAAAGGGGCAAGATCGGGCTGGACTATTGCAAGTCAGTATAGCACAGAGACCCTTTTGAGTACTTTCAATGGAAAGGAATTTTATTCATTTGTATTTTGTAATTAAACATAATAAAATGTGTCTCTGCAGCTACCTGGTCCTGGACGAGGCTGACCGCATGTTGGACATGGGTTTCGAGCCACAGATCAGACGCATTGTTGAGCAGGACACAATGCCTCCTAAAGGAATCCGTCAGACCATGATGTTCAGCGCTACCTTCCCCAAGGAGATCCAGGTAAGTTGGTCAGTCAGTGGGTGGGAGTGTAAGAATGCACGTTTTTGCTTTACTGTACTGATTTAAACTCTTTATTGAATACATGACATTCAGAGATTCATGGTTGTGGTTAAACTGCTTGATGACAGTGTTGGACCTCACATTCATTTTCTGAACCTTGTTTTGCTAGCGTAAGCACAAAGGACGCAGGCCTATGAAATATGCGAGTCAGTATATTGCCTAACATACAGTATTGCAATATAATGAATCATAAACCCTGGGTGGTGAGGAGTACTTTATTGCCTCATTCAGGGCTGTTGTGTTTTTGTGATGTTTGCCACCAGGGATTTAAGGAGCAGCTAACTGTAAGAAGTAGTTTTGTGGAGGCAGCTAAGTCCTTGAGTTGTAATTGTTTATAGAAGAATAACATGGGAGTTGGGCAGCGACACTTGTTTCTCGACGCCGTAGTTGAGTACACAAAAGGGCAGCTGTGTGTCTAGCTGTAGTCTTGTAAACACTGAACCTGCAACATACCAAGTCTCGTGAAAAAAATAGTCTTTGGCTAAAATGTGGTTAGACGTGAGAGGGTGTCGGACTTTAGAAGGCTACAAATGTGATGAATATCTGTGTACTTGTATTTTGGAATTGTTTGAGTAGATCCTGGCTCGTGACTTCCTGGAGGACTACATTTTCCTGGCAGTGGGACGTGTTGGTTCCACCTCAGAAAACATCACCCAGAAGGTGGTCTGGGTGGAGGAGACAGACAAGAGGTCCTTCCTCCTTGATCTGCTCAATGCCACAGGTGAGGAACGCATGTTCAATTCAAGACCCTTTCCTCCTTCCCATGAAGGTCACATTGGACTCTAACCCATCATCCTGTGTTTGTCAGTCTGCCCCATATCAAGCTAATATTGACTTTGCTACATCTCTGCTAACAAATGTTGTTCATTATAGCCAGACCTGTCAGTGAAAGATAAAATATCAAAACACTCATGCAGCCTGAAGCTGGCACTGAGAGCCATGTGTAAGGGGTTTGCTTCTCATGATGATCTAAAGCTGTGATTTCTGTGTGCTGAGTAGCCTCACATTTACTGGCCGGTTTGGTTTTATCTTAGTTATTCCCAGTGAGGTTCAGGAAAATGTGACAGAGGCCCCAGAGAAGCCTGGTAAGTATGAACGTATACCATAACTTCACTCTGACCCACAAGCCAGAAACATCACATCCCACAGCTCATCCTGTCCCTCCGCTCCCCGGCTGACATGCTGCCTCAGTTCTGTTTGTTTTTCATTTTTTATAAGAGCTTGTAGGACCTTCAATCATATATTCTTCTCAATGAAAGACAGTCAGTTGTAAAATCCCTCTCCACTCAAAAGGGAGTCCATTTTACCACAGCTTTATCAGCACAGGCGCTCAGGTCAGCTGGCTCAATGCGGCCATGTTGGCTAATTGTCATAGAACGAGCTCTCTGTTTCCATGAGTCAGGTTGTTGCTGTTAAATCTGTCACAGCCATCTGTTAGAACAGTGAAAAGAGGGGCTTAAACTACATGATTAGAAACAATTGTGAAGCAAAAACAATGAAACCGTGAGCCTTCTCTGGCTTTTACCACTAAATTGTGGACATGTCAGTAGGCTCACTGTTTTTAGTAACACCAGTTTCCCCCCAAAGAAGACGCTTGCTTTTGAGCAGTTTACATGGTAACTGGTGCAGCTGCTACTATAAAAAGCTAATTGTGTAATTAATGTCATGGACAGCCCTGCTAAAGCACGCACTTAACTGTTTTCAACTGAGGTAAAGAGGCTTGGGCTGGTCAGCTGCAAAGCGTCCTGTAACAGTTTAAAAGTCCAGACAAGCCAAACGGTGAATGACTTTGGTCCCCTGGAGAGGATGGAGCTTTGATGGATGTATATTTTACCTCCAGTGCTTTAGCAAAACCGTTGGCTAACAGGGTTAGCTGTGGCCTCTCCCTCCCATCACCCCTCAACCATTTTTATGAAGTCAAGCTTTTATTCTGGTAGCCATTAATGCCAAACATTGGATTGTTACCTGTACCAGCTTTTGAATTGTTAAACTATCCTGAGCTGATGCCGATGACTGATCCACACATATTTAACTATCTGCTTCAATAGACCAAAGTCTGGTCCTTCCTTTAATGTCACTTCGTCTCAGCCGATTTGAAACTGTGCACTGCAAGAACTTTAAATGAAATGCAAGTGCTTGTAAACAAAGTCTGTTCTGCCTCCTGTGTTTCAGATGACACAAACTCGGTGAGCTCTGACAGTAAAATGTTTATTCTCCCGTCTTATTAGAAAGAAGCGGGGTGCAAAACATTCAGCCTTGAGCTTATTTATGGCCAGTGCAGTTTACTGTTAGCCGGGGGCAAACAGTCACTGTAATCTATGTTCATATCAATAATCGAGGTTCGTACATGTAACTGTTACGAACCAGAAGCATTGTGCCCGAGAAGGGTTAGGCTTAGACTTCAGATACATATGAAATCAATAACTAAGTTCATATAGATACAAATAAAGTTTAAACAAAAGTAACTTGTTCAGTCATCTTCAGGACTGTGTGCTGAAACTGAGCTTAGTCTAATTAATGGTTGTCAGTGAATGTAAAGCTTTTTATGCAACCCCTGTCTCCATTTCTCAGTTGTCATTTTGGTTATTGATTTCTTCTTTTACTTCATGATCCTGCAGTTGCTGCCTTTTTTTTAGTGCAACAGTTTTCAGTTCCTGATCCCATCTTTTAGTTGAGAATCCACCCATAGTTTCTTCCCCTTTATCAATGATTCATTTTCTTTTTCCCCTCCTTTCATGCTCTTCTTTCATCCTGCTCTCCTCCCTCTTATCCCCTCTTCTTAATCTCGCAGGCAAAGACTCATTGACTCTGGTGTTTGTGGAAACCAAGAAAGGAGCAGACGCACTGGAGGACTTCTTGTATCACGAGGGTTATGCCTGCACCAGCATCCACGGAGACAGATCCCAGAGGGACAGAGAGGAGGCTCTGCACCAGTTCAGGTCCGGGCGCTGCCCCATCCTGGTGGCTACAGCTGTAAGTCTCTCTTACCCTGTTTTCATCCACTTGAGATGTCGTGTGTTTAATTTTTTGTTTATTGGGGTTTGAGCAACGTAGGAACATATGTACCACTGGACAAAATAAAATGTTTAAAACTATTTAAACTTCTCCAGGTGGCTGCTCGAGGTCTGGACATCTCCAATGTGAAGCACGTTATTAACTTTGATTTGCCCAGTGACATTGAGGAATACGTTCACCGTATCGGCCGTACGGGACGTGTGGGCAACCTGGGTACGAACTATCTTTTTAAAAACAACTTTGATGCTTGTCATGTAAATGCATTAAATGAATGTCTCCGTATAATTTTACTGTTGCTCTGTTTTGTGCAGGTCTGGCCACGTCGTTCTTTAACGACAAAAACAGCAACATAACCAAAGATTTGCTGGACATTTTGGTGGAGGCCAAGCAGGAGGTTCCCTCCTGGCTTGAAAGCCTGGCCTACGAGCACCAGCACAAGAGCAGCAGCCGCGGACGCTCCAAGAGGTAAACAGCGTTTTTAAACATGCACACAATCAGGTGTGAGTCATTGGACATGCTGAGCGCCTCAGTGGCATCTTTATCAACATCTGGACAACGATATTGATTTGCATTAGAGATGTCAACTCTCGTTCACTTCAGTGACCCGGATCTTCGGATCTCGTTCAGCTGAACGATTCGTTCATTACATTCGTTCACCAGGTCGTTCAGTGACATTTCCGGTTTACCCGTAACTCACTCTCACTCGTTCACGAACAATACGGCTCCCATTGCATTACTGGTCTTCTTGTTCAATCATCACAAAATAACAGTTACTTGGCCCAACTATATTAAAAAGAAAATATTATATTTATATAAAAATAAACATTCATGTGTTATCTCATCTTGTTGTTGTGTCAGTTTATTTTTGAGCTGTTGTAATATCGTTTCTAGTATTGTACTTTACTTTATTTCTTTATTTCAGACACATACGTCCATATCTGTACAAAACACAATACATAAAATAAAATACGAAGACTACAACTTCATTGTGCGATCAGTTCATCATAGTTTATAACGCAGCGCGGGGAGAACACAGACGTTTAATAACGTGGACCTGTGTTCAGATCTGTCTGTCAACAGAGACTGCAGTCCGCTGTGTACTACATATATTTTACACAGAGCTGTAGATGATCAGGCTTTATGATCAAACTTTTATATCTCGTCATCACTTCAGTCCGCGATGACCCGCTCCCCCCCTCCCTCTGTGCAGATGCTCTCTCCCTCTCAGCGCTGCGAGTCTGCATCACCGTTTTTATGATATGTTGTTTTTAAAGTTTAACGGAGGTGAATGAGGCTCCTTATATATTCACAGGGCCTGATGATGTAATATATTTAATCAGAGTCTGAGTCTGTGAATTGACTTGTATGTACAGATGCACCTAATCAGGTCGCTTCGTTCAGTGAACGAGAGAGAGAGAGAGACATTCGGTCAAGCGATACGTTCAGTCACTGTCACTCGTTCATGAACGATGATACGTTCAGTCGTTCTCCTAACCAATGATGGTGATTTGATACATTAGATGTGATACAAACAGCCCTCCTCTGAAACGCAATTGGCTCGTGCTAACATCAATCAGTCTGGTTTCCTAAAAGAAGAAGTGGGGAGCCAAGTGAACGAAAGGAACGACTTTGATGCTTGAAAGTGAACGGATCATTCCGTTCACTGAAAAGATTCGTTCTTTTTGAACGAATCGTTCAGGACCGAAACATCTCTAATTTGCATGCAGTAAAACAATTAATCAGTGTGCTCTTAAGAATGCTTGTTTTAACGTTACCTTATGCTGTGAGAGTTCCATAAAATAAACAAGAATAGACAAAGTGTGTGTTTTTTTTGTTAAGTCAGTTGCTGTTACGAGTCTGTCAGCAAGTTGTGTGGGCATGTTGCCCACTCGGTCATTGCTGTGTGTAGCAGCCATTACAGAGAACTGCACCATAACGTCTTGCTAACAACCATTCTTCTCTCGTCCAGGTTCTCTGGTGGATTCGGAGCCAGAGATTACCGTCAGACGTCTGGTGGTGCTGGAAGCTTCGGCGGCAACCGTGGAGGACGCAACACTGGAGGCCACGGAGGAAACCGCGGCTTTGGTGGAGGTGAGGAAACATTCACCCGGACGTTCACCTATGTTTCACTTAAATGTTAAACAGTTGCAAACTTTTTCTTTTGGCACAAAAACTGCACTTATTTATTGTGTACGATTACTGCAAACCTTATGTCTGATGGAAAAACATGGTAATAAAAATCAAGTGAGAAAAATAAGTGCCACTTTTTAAACACTAGTGTCCTAGCGACAGTCTTAGAAACAGTTTAGCTGCATGCTTCATATTGTTTTCATAGAGTCGAGTCTGTAAGCGTGTACACACATTAGTTTCAGGGATGTAACTTAAAATAATTGTCTCCTGCTCGGTTGACTGACCTCTGACCTCGCCTTCCACAGGTGGCTTCGGTAACTTTTACAGCAACGACGGCTACGGAGGAAACTACAGCCACTCTGGTAGTGTGGATTGGTGGGGCAACTAGTCACCATAGGAACAGGGTGCCATGCCAACCCAGCCCAATGGAAACCACATGTTAACTTAAGCCAGACCATACCAAACCCTCCCTGTGTAGCTTCACTGACACACAGTACATTACCAACCCTGGTTCTCTGCCATTCGCTTCTCTCTCAAAGGAAGTGCAGCACGACGCAAAGGAAAGTCACCAGCACGTGCAAACGCACCGAGAGCGCAGAGATCGCACACCTCAGAGTGAGCATGGATGCTGACATGCATAGTCCGATAGCAACTTCGGACTTTCATTGTTCAAAGTATTTTTGTTCTTTTTGTGGAAAAAACCCAATCGAATAACCTGAGGATCATTTGTATGTTAATGTACTGTGCCTTTGGAATTTAAACAGGAAATCTATGTTTTCATTTCACCAGATGAACATGGCCAAGAGCTCAAAAATTTGATTTTACTATTATTTTGTTTGGTGAAAATATTAGGAAGGTAACTAAGCTTGGACTTACTCAAACCTTGGCAAACACTGGGGTATTGTGGCTCTGAGCCATGATTCCATTTGAACTTCAAATTTATCGCAGGAACATCATGTAGCCTTTTCTATAGTGGAACAGCTAATGGAGCCAATACTCCGTCTAATCAAACTGGGCCACTCTGTGAAGCAACTGTATTTGAATCCTTCGGGACAGTTACATTTGTGTTTCTTTTTCTTTTTTTGCTCACTCTATCCTGGACAGGCTCCTTTTAACGGGTGTGACAGTCATTCCTATCGTAATCTTAACAAACACAGAAGTCATTAAAGCTCAGTGCCGACTCACGCTGAGGTTTAAACCAGAATAATCACTGCTGGAAACTTGTTACTCCACATTTTTCAATTGACTCGACAGTGTTACGGCAGCTAGTATGCTACCAAGTGCTAGCTACACTAAGTGGGCGGTGTTTTTTGTTTCTTTTTACTTGAGACATTTTTGGTGCAGGTGTGTGCAAAATTGAAAAACTGACTTCTTCAGTTTTTCGATTTTTGAATTGTTTCTCTACAAATATGTATCAAAACAAAAAATGCCTGCCATCTTGAAAGTGAAGTTCAAAATGGCTGCATAAAGGACCACAGCATCGGGGGGGCACAGCGTGGTGTTAGTGTTTACCGACTCGACCGGCAGCCATGAGGCCCAGATGGTATTCTACGCTTGCAAGTGTTTTGTTTTTTGGTCAAGGAAGGAAAGACGAGAACTGAGTCGCAGGCTTAACTTAATTACAAAACGTTTTCTCTTTTCAAGCTGCGTTGGAGGCATGGTTCATCTTAACTAAGAGACAGGCATTCTGATGATCACTGAGGTTTAAACAGCGGCGAGCAGAGTGCACAGCAGCACTCCCAATACTCGGGTTAGGGGGGGGGTAGCAGGCGTGGGGCGCAGACTTCAGTGCACCGCCGTCGTCAGCAGCTTTGGCTTCACCATCGCTGCGTAGTCTAACTGTGGAGGTGGCCAAAGATCAGGGAGGGAGGGGGGAGGATGTCCACCTCTTTACGGGACATTATAGTACTGTCAGGTCCTCTGGGAGCTCATCTGCTCCGACGTTTCTAAAAACCCAGAGCAGGCTTTTCCTCTCAAAGAGGAGCAGCCATCGAGAGGAGGAGAGACGGGGCGTTGTCACCCCAATTTTCTCATCGGGTGTGTTGTGCCTTGAAACCTTTTTTGTTTTTTAAGAAATTGAACTAAAGCGGATGCACTGACAGTGTTGAGAACTTGAGATTGAATGGTGCTACTTGATTTAGGTGTGTAGGCCCTTGTACGTCGTGCCCATCAAGTTTTACAAAAAGTTCTTTTATTGCACATCTAGAGTTTTATATAGATGTCTTGGATATGTGTCCTTAAGCTTCCAAATATTGTGTGTGAGGAGATTGTTGAAAAACGCAGCTTGTTTACAAAGGGGAAGGGTTCTCAACGTTTAAACCAGGATTTATTTGGGACCAGGGGATTTAGCAGTCGGGGGAATTTAGCCATTTGCACAGATTTCTAGATTCTACTTTTGCTGCTAGTTTTGTGTAATTTATTAAGCATTTTTGACAAATATTTATTTTTGTAAGCCTCAAAGTGATTCTTTGAAAGTTTCAGAAACTTGACCAAAAGACAGTACAAAAAACACTGGCACTTGAATGTTGAATGTCACCTGTATGCGTGAAATTTATATATTTCGGGGTAGTGTGAGCTTTTTAATGTTTAAGATACATTGGACTCAGTCAATAATATCCACAGCTGTTTCAGGCCTCCTCAGGGCCGGTCATCTCTATTAGATTATGATAATTGGTCGACAAAATTTGAAATGGAATTGAACAAACATGCCAAGGTTTGGAATATAGCTGTCAAAAGAGCAAATAAATTTCCTAAGCATATCAGTGCAGAAGTGTTCAGATTCTCCAATTGTGTGCATTATTGATTCTTTACTCTAATTTGACCTGATGATTATTTTTCTCCAGTGAATGTCTGGCACATGGCAATCCTTAAAGAAACAAACATGTGGTTTATTCTCATTGTTGTATTTGCATATATGACCCTCCGGTGTTCTCTGTGGGCGTGGAGCAGGTCAGCTGTTGGAAACGTTCAGGATCAACGGGAGGTTCTGCGCACGTTGAACCCAAGACTCGTTCCACTTCCTGCAGAGAACCCCGGAGCTCTTTAGACGTAGAATTTGCTTTCTGTATTAGCTTATAGGCTACTGCACTGCATGGGAAATACTCAGCTGTGCAATTGTATGATTTTACCAAAATAAAATGTTTGAATGCAAAAGTATCTGGAAAAATCAAGCATGTTTCATGATGACTTGTTTACTGTAGTTGTGCAGAGAAGACCTGTAGCAAGCAGCCTGTGGACGCCTCGTGTGGATACGAGGCGGACGGGCGGCAAAAATTCAATTTGGTATTGTAGATTGGATGGGCTTCATTTCTTTTGAGAAAATATAAAGATTTCATTTGTAAATTCAACTGAGTCAGTGCTTTTATTCTCCACGACGTGTTTCAGGTACACTTCAGGTACAACCAAGGAAGGACGGCTCTCAGCAACACAACATGGTCATTTTAAACTTGTGTGAAAACACAAAGAGCTCAGACGTGAGACGCTAAGACAACGGCCGAGTCAGGCCCATAATACTGACATTACACTTCACACCTTTTTGTTTTAAGTTTGGAAGATACAGATTTAAAAAGACGACAAATTAAAAATGACAAACGGTGAGAAAACTTTACAACATGAACTAGGAATAAACAGATTTATCAGCAGTAGGGAGGAAGGTCAAGGTGCAGTGCCCTGACTGAGTCGTATATCCCAGTTTATTGCATACTGTATGAAACACTTTGCACCACAGGGCGTCTCTTGGCCTGTATTGTTTATTGGAGCCAGAAGTGACCATATTTGGACGAGCAGGTCGAGCCTTGGAGGAGCGAGGGGTTAGGAGTTATCAGCTAATGCTAGTGCTAGCTTGGTGAGCTAGATGCATTTGTAATTCACAGTAACAGTGATTTAAATGTGGATGCTGTTTGGGGCTAGCAAAAAAATAGGCTTTAAACTTTAACTTCAGGTCCCTGTGGTAGCGTCCTGTCAGTCACAGGTAGCCCCGCCCTAACTCCTCCCCTCTTCCTGGTCTGACTTGAAACTAGAGACTGAGACCATAAACTCATGAGGAACATGTTTACTGAGGGAATACATCAGGAGAGGAGGAGGAGCATGTTCTCATAGACTTCTATAGGATCAGACTTCTGGATACGCCCCCTGCTGGACATTAGAAAGATGCAGGTTTAAGGCACTTTGAGGGGCTACGTCCATACACAGTCTGATCCACCACCTTTGATTAAATGCCCACCACGCTTGGCGTTTCGGCTGTTTCGGAGGTGTTACAGTCACTCAGCAGAATCTCCGATGACCCAAATCCTGTCAGACTGTCAGTCAACATGTTGACATCGTCTCTCGCCATGGTAACCAGACGTGCAGACATCATGATGAGGCTCTTTGTAGTGACTCATTCTGCTAAAACCAGGCTAAAATGATGAGCCAAAAAAAAGCTGACCTGGATTTTATCCCTCTGTGGAAGCTCTCCGACACGCTCTGGATAAAAAGCACGTTAAGCCAAATTATGAGTTTTTTCAGGTTACTCTTGAAATGCTCTTTAATATGCTGAGTAGGTTTTATAACAGCAGGATGACACCCTGTGAAACCTGCTTGTATAATATCTGTCCCCGCAGAAGAGGAGGTGATGTAAACACCTTCTCCTCCAGAGTTTCACATCTTTACTCTGCAGACTCGCTCAGCAGGAGGCCTGACGAGTGATTAAACTGTGGGAAGATCACAAAGACTTATATGTGTACGTATATATGTAAACAGATATATATTTTTGACAACCCGGGCACACGTCTGTATGAAAACATATCAAAACTTAAGAAGAGGAAATGCCTTATTTTGGAAGTCCAACAGATTCGTCCTCACTGTTTTCGTCTACTTAAACTTTTAAACGTTTCTGTTGTCATAGAAACGTTTTCCTCTCTTGTCCCCGAACTTTTTGTTCTCTACACGTCCGTGATGCATTTCTGTGTAATGTTAAAGTTAAACTATTGAGGGGCTAAAAACTTTTAGCTCCTCTAGATACGTTCCAGCTCGGCCAAGGCTGTGACCCAACCTGGTGGGGCCGATCCGAGGACCTCACTAAACCATCCCATATATGTAGCGACGGGCGGAGTGTACAAAGGGCAGAGGCTAAACCAACGCGAGCTCATGACCCACGCTTACCAGGACTTCCTCTTTCATGGGAAACAATTGCAATCCCCCTTTTTTCTTTTTGGATGTTTATCCCGCTGAACGGTGTGGAGAACTTTCCAAGAACTAGGAAAACCTTCTCTGCACTGGCTTCCTGTGAAATCCTTCCTGGCTCAGGCTGGGACCAGCCCAGAGTTATGCTGCTATAGGTTTAGACTGCCGGGGGGATCTGACACACCGAGCTCCTCTCTCTCTCTCTGTGTCTCTCTCTCTCTGTGTGTCTCTCTCTCTCTCTCTCTCTCTCTCTCTCTGTCTCTGTCTCTCTCTCTCTCTCTCTCTCTCTCTCTCTCTCCCTCCCTCTCCCTCTCTCTCTCTCTCTCTCTCTCTCCCTCCCTCTCCCTCTCCCTCTCCCTCTCCCCCCCTCTCTCTCTCCCTCCCTCTCCCTCTCCCCTCTCTCCCTCCCTCTCCCTCTCTCTCCCTCTCTCTCCCTCTCTCTGTCATGTTATTTCACGTTCATGATGTATAGAGAAAGGTCACCACAGCTTGAACAGAATCGTATTTAACAGATGTATTGATCGCCTCTCATCAGATCACACCGCTGATGGCGTGCTGATCCCATAATCCATTGCAGCATGTGCATTTCTGTGAAGTTTCCTGACTTCACGCCGTGTGTGTCCTCTGCTCGGCCTCGGTTTGATCTGAGAGCTTCGCTTTACTTCTGTAATCCTGCCAACCGCCCATCTCCATCCATCCCTCCCTCCATCCCTCCATCCATCCATCCACGGGGATTTGAGTGCCATTAAGAGATGGCTTTTTGGTGTGTTTGTGTGTATCGTGGAGCACACACACGGTGAAGAGGGGGAGGATGAGGAGCAGAAACACATCCACTCCAGCAGGAGAAATGTGCCAGGCAGGAGCAGCTGGCTCGCTCGGAGGTGCAGACTGACGGGATGGAGACGATGGACACACACGTTCAGACTGTCACTTTGAACACACATGGATGCAGCCGTCCGGAAACATCTACAGGTATGTCTGCTTTGATCTCTGCAGCTCTGTCAAACGTCTTCTTACTGCACCTCAAACAGACGACATGAAACTGTGTGTGCAAATCACACTGAGCTGCAAGTGTTCACAGTGGATCGCTCTTCTGTCTTTGTCACACGTTTATGTAACCCTCCGGTTCATCATTAAGTGCTGCTGTGCTCTTTTTGTGCCGTTTCAGACCTCCGTTAATCCTGGCATGTCCCAGATGAGAGACTACAGTAATGACTGTCATCACTTTCACTGGTCAGTTTCAATCCCTTCACTCCTCTTCTGTTAATTCTCCTCAGCTGTGAAAATGTTCTCACGACCTACAAAACAAGCTGTCAATCCTGCTTTTAAATAATTCATGTTTCAGCTTCCTCATGAAGAATGTCCTCAGTCAAGCATCCAAAAAAGCAGCTTTTTCCTCCTAAACTTGTCATCAATTGATCAGACTAAAAGGCCGAACAGGATCCAGCGTGGACTGGATGGAGGGAGAAATCCGACGCACAGACAATACCTATTGTTGTGGAGCTAATCTCTGATGTAAGCTGTTCTTTCTTAATCACATCGTGGTTCAGCAGCAGCTGGCAAAGAGACGGTTCAGCCATAAACCTGCAGCTCAACGTGACTCAAACATCAAATCAGACCACCTGTGTCCCTGCGATGCTGCGCAGGTCGATGCGCTCGTTTCATCTCAGCAGCTGCAGAGATGTTTCAGAGCCGTGTCGACACGCGTACCTGAGACTCACTGCAGGACGTGTGTCGATCTGAGCTGGAGCACAAAATGATCGGGACAACGAAAGTAAAAGGTTTCTTTAGTTTAGTCATGGAAACAGACTAAAGCCGGCTGTGTGTGTGACTGACCAGGAAGTCTGCTGTGAACACTGATGTGCTGAAACAGCTCATACATGTAAATGTTCTGACGGAGGACAAACACAGGCTGAGGCTTACCGTCAACACATTACAAATATGAATGTGTCTCTTAGGTCAATGTAGCAGGAGAGGTTCGAGTACGGTGGCCCACAAGGGCCAAATAAAATAACATGCAAAAGTCCAAAACAAACGATGGAAACACGTGCATGAAAAAAAAAGTTTAGTTTGTTCAACATGTTCCTGCGTTTCAGCTCGACTGAGAAGAGCCCGACGGCAGGTAAATCCATGCTAGCTGTTTCCAGTGTTTATGCTAAGCTAAGCTAACTGGCTGCTGACTGCAGCTTCAGATTGACTCAGTGGTATCCAAATGTCCACCAGAGTCTCACCCCAGGTTTACTGACACTTTGTCACACACATTTACATCTACAGATGCTCAAAGGACCAATCAGCAGCTGAGGCTCCCTTCTGCAGCAGGTGTAACGTACCTGTTTAAAGTTACCTGTACTTTGTGCCTGTTTTAGTGTGAAGCTGTTTTTATCAAGTCTTCAGTGTCTGTTTTAATACGTTTAATGTTCTAAGTCACCTTGAAGCATCGGTTTGATTTAAAGGCACGTTGGAAACATAACATGTTTTTGATCCGGAGTCATCTCTGGAAAAGTTTCCTGTTGATAGTTTTCAGGAATAAAACTATCGACGAGTAAAATGTGGATCAAAGTGTGTAAAGACGAGTTTTGTTTGACTCTAGTATGAAATGCACACACCTGAGAGCGCTCACACCTGAGCTCTGAGCACTGTGTATCTGGATCTGGACAGTCCTGTTTCACTTCGACGCTCTGACTTTGTTGTCCTCTGTCCCTGTTTCAGTGTCTGTGCTGTGCCTGCTGCCTCAGGCGGTGCTGGCTCGCTGGGCGTGTGTTCGGGCGTGTCCGGCATCCTGCTCCTGCACGCAGGAGAAGAGCTGCAGCGTGCTGTGCGACCGCTCGAGCCTCGCCGAGCTGCCCAAGGAGTTCCCCTGCGAAGCCTCCGCCATCAACCTGGACAAGAACCGACTCAAGTTCCTGTCTGAGAGGGCCTTCGGTACTCTGCCGTCCCTCAAGTCTCTGTCTCTGGACCACAACAACATCTCCTTCATCACCCCCGGAGCCTTCAAGGTGCGCTGTGTTTAGTTCTGTGTTGTTCTTTTAAAGACGAGCAGAATGAAGGTCTACGTTGTTGTTTGTCCCCTTCATCATATTTTTACTCTCTTGAAAGGCAAAGCATCCCTGGGTTTTAAAATATCTGCTGCTGAGACATTTGAAGTAATTTCACAATAATGAGATGGATTGAAAACATTGCTGCTCCAAAAATCACAATCACATCTGAGAAAACCAAAACAGCTTGTTGTGTGGATGTTTGTCCAGAGCTCAGAGCTCCACAGCTCAAACGTCAGCCGCCTCTGAAATGAACAAATAAACGGCTGTCAGCATGTCGACACTTCTCCTGGTTTGAGAGCGGTTTATACAGATTGGCACAAAAAGTTTGGGCTCGAGTAAAATGAACAGTTTGTCAAACTACTGAATCAAATCTGCATCAACACACAACATGACGCTCTCTCCTGCAGGGCCTCTCCAACTTAATGGACCTGAAGATGGCGCACAACGAGTACATCAGTTACCTTCACACACGGACGTTCACGGGGCTGAAGAAGCTGGTGCGCCTGGACCTGTCAGACTGTAACCTCTTCAATATCCCTGATCGCATCTTCATCGAGCAGACGGCGCTGAAGGAGCTGCTCTGCTTCCAGAACAACTTCAGGAGGATCCCCGGAGCCATCAGAGGCATGGAGAACCTGACCCACATCTACCTGGAGAGGAACAAGATTGAGGCGGTGGCCTACAACTCCCTGCTGGGCCTGGGGAGTCTCAAGTAAGTCATAGACTCGAAGTAGCTCACATGATGCTAACTCAAAGGCTACCAGGTTAGCTGAGCCTGAAGGATAACTTTTGAATTTCCCAGTTGGTCTTTGTTCCAACTCATACCTGTGCTAATAAGCTGTGGAAAGTTCTGGAAAGAATGAGATCACAGAAATAAGCGGATGAGCTTCTGCTAGAGCGACTGCTCCTTCGCGTTGATAGGAGCAAGTTCTGGTGGGTCCTTTGGAAGGTGGAGGACCAGGGCAGACCCAGAACATGCAGGAGGGCTTATATATCTCATGCAGCCTCTGGAACGTCTGGAGGTCTGCCAGGAGGACCAAAGAACAGTCCTGAACAACACCAGCCCAGTCCTCTATGAGACATCCCCTTGGGACACTGTTGTAAAGGTTTGGCCATGGCTCAGTCGTTCCCTTCTTCCGTGATCACCTTGTTGTACAAGACTCGGAGTGCATTTCTCTTTGGCTGTAGGAGCCTCTTGGCTTCTTATCTCTCTGGTTCAGAAGGTGCTGACACTAAAAGCACCTGATTCAATGTCTCTATGAAGGGCTAATGGTGAGAAAACCCCCCTAAATCCTTAGATCAGTCTTTAAACCTCTCTGTCTTCCTTCTATCTCAGGTACCTGAACCTCCAGGAGAACCGCATCAACGTGATCCATGACCAGGCCTTCCAGGACCTGGTGCGGCTGGAGAACTTCTACCTCAATGACAACCTGCTGTCTGATCTGCCCCGGCTCGCCTTCAAGGGTCTCAGCCGCCTCAAAATGCTCAACCTCGGGGGGAACCAGTTGACCAATGTGTCTAAGACCTGGTTCAGCGACCTGGTGGAGCTGGAGGTCCTGTACCTGGACAGGAACCAGGTGGTTAACATCGAGGAAGGCACTTTTGAGAACCTGACGAGCCTGATCACGCTCCACCTGAACAGCAACAACCTTACCACACTTCCCTTCCCAGTTTTCCAGCCCATCTACTTCCTGGGCCGCCTCTACCTGTTCAGGAACCCCTGGGAGTGTGACTGCTCCCTGGAGTGGCTGAAGGAGTGGATGGAGAGCTACAAGCTGGTGCGGGACATCCCCTGTGCCTCGCCTTCCTCTGTGGCGGGGCTGGATCTCAGCGAGGTTGTCTTCGCCAAGGTGAACGGCACCTGCGTGGACCCTGCAGATCTGAACCTGACCACGGCCTCCTCAGAGATCGTCTCCACCACAGAGAACCGCTTCAACAGCCTCATTTCCAAACTGCTCCAGCAGGAGCTCAAAGAGGAGATGGGGAACAGCACAGAGAGCCTTCGAAACGGGACGCTGCTGGAGTCTGAGGACGGCCAGCTCTCTGCTGGGGTCGGAGGTCAATGGGACCGGGGAAGCACATCCATTCTCTGCTTTGTTGTTGTGTGGCTCATCTTTGGTTTGTTTGGCGTGTCAGACAGGAATAACTGTCTTTGCTGCACATGAGGACTGTGGGAGTTTCCAGGAGTAGCTTTTCAAATTGCCGAAGAGATAAGAAGTTTCAGAGGAACACTCGTCCTCGTGCGGTCGGTGCTCCGACAGACGGAGGGTTTTTGGATTTCTTCTTTGGTCGACGTTCAAACTGGATATTTGCAGCTGTTCTCAGAAGAAAGACTGATGTTGATGCGGCTGCTTATAAACAATAATCTATGATATTTATAGGCAAAGTACTGATGTAACAGAAACCACAGCTACATGTGTGACATGTCCTGATTCATTAACAGCGATGCTAAAGCTGCACGGCTGCAGGACTCATCCTTACAGTTAGAGGCGGGTGTTAATTTCAAACTGTGGATTACTGTGATCAAAGTGTATACGTGAACCTTTTGTTGCATAATACTCAATTTTAATTAATATGATGTAATATTCATAGCATTACGTTGTCTGTTATTGTTTGTATTTCATTCACAGTGATGTGTAGAGTGAACGGAGGTGAGCGCTCCTGTCGTTATCTCCTAACCAGATGTCCTCTCATTCTGCTCTAAGTGTACGTTCTGCAGCTTTTCCATAAATGCATTAATCTTCTTACTGCACGCCGCTCGTCCATGCTGCCGCGTAATGGAAGGACTTTCTCGTTGCTCCCGCCTCCTATGCATGGACGGTTTCCCCTCTGATGGACGTGACCTCTCAGAGGTGGTGGTGGTGGGTGTGGTTGCCATATGTCATGGTGCGTGTGGGCGATGGTTTAGTGTCAAAGCATTCTGGTATAAAAATGTTTTCAGGTAAGTTTGAAATAAATGAGCTGCTGTTGATTTGTTTGTCTGCTGCGGTGATGTTAATATTCACAGTATGAAAGATGTCCTGACACCACTGACTGCTTCTGTTACCTGCTGCATGTAACTTTAGTTTGGGCTGTAAGTCGACCAAACGCTTTGTCACATCTCACATTTTTTATAATAAACAGTTGCTGTTGAACTTCTCCGGTGCCTTCCAGCTCGACCAGTTAATCTGCACACTGGCCTCCTGGTGGCCCTTTAATGTGGGATTAGTTCGGGACTAACTAGAGGCTGCGTCTCATCCCCCGCTCACAGGCATTGATCTTCATCACAGCTGCTTTTATCCGGAGGATGAGGACGTCCAGAGTGTGTTTAATTTATCCGGGTCAAAGGTCAGAGGAGTGACAGAGGAGCCTCTACAGTCTCTGGTTTATAGGTAATAATTGACCGATTCGTTTTTATTCTAAGGAAAGTGGTCATGATGTACGTTTGATATTATTTTGTTGTGGTGCGTTTATAAGACGTTTCCGTCGAACTGAAGAAACGTTTCATTTATTTAATTTCGACAATGAAAAATACGTTAAGGTGTTTCCACTCGGCTCCTTAACACACAGGTATATTTGTATTGTAAAGGTCTGAGGATTCTTGGCTCATGCAGTTCTTTTTCTTTGCTCGTGCTGTTTTCAGTTTTATCCCCAGAGTAGTCTCAACCCGTCATTATTATCTCATCAAAGCCTGCTGCTTATGTTTCACTATAAACTCGTCTGTCTCATCAGAAGAACCTCGAGCGCGACGTTTCATAAAGAACAAAAGATTCTTCGTTTGAAGTTCTGTTAAAAATAAATCAGTTATAAATAAAAGTCTCCACTTAACTTCCTTTGGATCTACTTATTGATTGATTATTGTTGCAGCTCTGAAACCACAGAATATGAAAACCTACATGGTAACAAACCTGACGGTGATATCTTATTTAACAAAGGGATTCCTCGTTGTTTCACTGTGACAGCTCGTGTTACAACATCGAGTTGTCAGTTTAAAGTCTAAATCAAATAATCTAATTATTTTGTTAAACTCTACATAGTGAGACCATCTGAAAACGCTGGGGCGGCCATGTTTGGTACTAGCCATCGGAAACATGTCATGTAGTCAGTGAGGAGAAAGTAGCTGCAGTGTGATGTGGTGGTGGAACAGGTGTTTGAAGCACTCATCAATAGCTTTAAAATGGGTTGTGGACACAAAGCCTCCCAGAAACACAGCTGTGCTCTTTCTCCGATGTCGATGTGAGATTATGTAAGAGTGAAGCAGCAGCTCGGGTTCGTTCTAATCACTCACTCGGATTGATTGAAATCACAAAACGCAGCAGCTGAGTCCTCGTTCACCTCGTCCACCTGTAACATCAGCTGAGTCAGGGTGGACTCTGCGTGTGCGTGACCACTTTATTCATCTCTTTAAATGTTTTGAGCCAGAATATTACATTCTCTTTATTTCTGGGATTAATCATTTCATCTGTAGAGAGTCAAAATGACTTTAAAGTCCACAGTGACGTCTGAAAGTAACCGAGAGTACAGAGAGAGAAATATCTTTTATAGCAGATATCCACGTATCGGACGACAGAACCAGATCATTGACTTGTTTGGACGTGAGCAATTCATTGTTAAAGAAAGGCACATTACTCAGTTTGTTTTTGGAGAAGTATAAAAACATGTTTATGGACAGAAAATCAGATTATCTGGATGTTTTAAAGGGTCATTCTGGGAGTTTTAACATTTTTTGGGCGTCATTTATTCATTTACTTTTTTTTTTTAACATATTTTGGGGTCTTAATGACTCACAGGTTCAAAAAAAGTGTGAACGTCTCCAGTAAATGTGTTCATCCTGCAGCAGTGAAACAGGCTGTAATGGCTGCAACATAATCCTTGATGGGTCAAAGGTCGTCCACTAAAAGTTCTTGTTGTTTCCACTGACAGGCTCAGATTGTTCTTCTAAGTGTGTGACAACATGACAGAAAGGATCCCTACAGAGATAGACCTTTTTGTTACAGAGGAAGATGATTGTTTAACCACACACAGACGTTACATCGCTCTCTGCACACACACCAGACTACATTCATAAAAACAGTGATTTTAGCTCACAGGACGCAGGAGCTGCTGCTCTGCTGCTGCTCTGCTTCTGCCAAGTGTTTTTTACGTAAACGTGTGTTACATAAATATTACTTTGGATCTAAACTAAAGATTTTAAACACCAAAGTCTCACAACAACACAAACAAACTTACAGATCAAGGCAGCAGTCGACCAGCAGCTCCTGCGTCCTGTGAGTTAAATCAGTGTTTTTCTGAATGGAGTCTGGTGTGTCTGCAGAGAGCGATGTAACGTCTGTGTGTGGTTAAAACAATCATCTTCCTCTGTAACAAAAAGGTCTATCTCTGTAGGGATCCTTTCTGTCATGTTGTCACACACTTAGAATAACAATCTGAGCCTGTCAGTGGAAACAACAAGAACTTTTAGTGGACGACCTTTGAGGATCATTTGGCACAGGTAATCACAGGTGCTTTTTGTTCATGTCATGCTTTTGTGCAGTGGAAAAGAAATAAGAAGAGCCACTCCATGTTCACTTTTCCAACACATAAAAGGAAATATATTTAAAAAAGTGTTCGTACTGAAGAACTCATTTACACAAGGGGCAGCTGTCTGTCAGTCTGTCATATACACAGTTCAAGATGCACACTGCCTCCTCCTCCTCCCAGCAGGACGCAGAGCAGCGCACACTTCCTGTCTGCAGACAGACACAGAATAAAAATCAGAGTAATCGTCTCCCGTCTGTTCTTAAACTTTAACCACTACACATTTCTCAGCGGAGGTTTTTGAGTGTAAGACAAATCAAAAAGAGAAAAATCAAGACTTTTATTTGATTTCTTTTTTACAAACACATCTCACTACATGATCGGCTTTATTTATTTCCTTATTAAATCTGTGGTTTAGAAATGTCACCCGAAATGCAAGGGATGTGCATAGGTGTCAGGTCATCGTCCGGCTCCGTCGCTGCCCCCCCCCCCCCGCTCCCCGGGAGTTTCCAAACAGCTGGAATGTTTTTTTTTAATCAATATATATCTTTGAATATTTCTTCTTTTCTTTGTCGGAGGGTCACAGAGGGACACGGGGAACACTGACTGACTGACAGCATGGAAGCTTGCAAATGTCCACATGCATGATAACCTCATTCAAATGTCTAAAACATTAATGGATTTATTTAGAAGAGACAGTACCTGGAGGAGAGGCGGACAGGTGAGGATGTTACCCAGCGTTAGAAAAGAACAGGTGAATAAATAATGATCTACAGGTGAGGAGACATCGCAGTGTGTGTGTGTGTGTGTGTGTGTGCTTTTACTTCAGTCTGCGGACAGACAGAACACACACCAACAGTGTCTTTAAGAACTACAATACCCAACAGGACTACAATGTTTGAACAGAGGATTGTGGAGGACGGGACAGTACTGTCTCTTTAAAACAAACATCTACAAAAATGTCTCCTCCTAGCTAGAACAGACATGACAATATTCACGTTTGTTAACTCTGTTTTTATACAACACTAGGACTACGTCGTCTGTCGGGGCTCCAGTCCCACTTTAGGGCGCCGCAGGATGTGGGTGCAGCGACCAGGAGGATGTTCTGTGGTCGCTGAGGGGGGTTCGATCAAAAAAGTTTTTAAATGTATTCTTTTTGTGGAGAGGGAAAGATGTCCGAGGTGTCGATGCTGGGAGAGGTGGAGGTGTCAATCAGGGCTCAGTAGACCCAGGACACAGGGACCCACTGGCTGGTGGTGCAGACCAGGTCGATGGCCTCCTCCAGGTGCCGGATGGTCTCGTCGATCTCGTTGTTGATGATGGTCTGGTCAAAGTAGTGAGCGTACGTCTTCTGCAGGATCTCCGACTCCTTCTGCAGCCGCTGCAGGGACTCGTCCTGCAGGAGGAGGAGGAGGAGGAGGAGGAGGAGGAGGAGGAGAACAGAGGGGGTTAGATACTGATGATAGGCAGAGAGAGTGAGGGAGACGTGAGAGCACACAGGAATGAGAGAGGAATTTTTAAGGCCCCTACAAACTGTGTACTCGGTTAACCTCCCTCCTCCTCCTGAGCTGTGTCTGATGAACTCTCCTGCTGCTTTCAGCTCCTTCAGGCTGACCAGTGCCCAGTGTGACGAGCTGTTAGCTCGGATCAGTACCAGGATTTCTCTGATGGACACCAACTACCGGCGTTCTGTTTCAGCTGTGGAGCGCCTGTCCATCTGTCTCACTGAGTGGCAGTTTCACTGTATCTAGCAAGTCACAGGTGGGCTGAGATCTGTCTCACTACAGCGCTATGAAGCCACAACAAACAGATGTTACTGAGATTTAATGACAATAAACAGGCTGAGAGGATGCTGAGAGAACTACATCAGGAGGCAGGGTTGTAGAGAGGCTGAGTTCAGGCTTTGTCAGGTCTGTCTGTGAGACGACGAGAACACGACTTTAAAATTACTGTTTTTTGAATGGAGTTTGGTGCGACAATTTCAGGTGCGATGTCAGGATTATCTGAACGCAGGAAGGCTTTAAAGACACGGAGCAAATTAACTTCTGGCTCTAATTAATATTTTAAATTGCAACAGGTTGGGTAACCTGCACAGCGTGGACAGGCCTTTACTCAGCAGAGGAGGAACTAGGACCACACAAACACGCACATGGTGGGAACACGCACGCACGCACACGCACACACACACACACCCACCCACACCCACACCCACACCCACACCCACACCCACACACACACCCACCCACACCCACACCCACACCCACACCCACACCCACACACACACCCACCCACACCCACACCCACACACACACACAAATAAAAATAACACGTCATGGTCACTTTCCTGTCAGGTTTTACTTACTGGCAGCGTTCGACACCACCTGGGCATCTGAAGGAGGGCCAACCAAACAAACACATGCAGCATGCAGAAATAAAACGAGTGCAGAGAGGATGAGACAGGAGGAGAGAGAGACAGACAGGAGGAGAGAGAGACAGACAGGAGGACAGACAGGAGGAGAGAGAGGCAGACAGGAGGAGAGAGAGGCAGACAGGAGGACAGAGGCAGACAGGAGGACAGAGGCAGACAGGAGGAGAGAGAGGCAGACAGGAGGAGAGAGAGGCAGACAGGAGGACAGAGGCAGACAGGAGGAGAGAGAGGCAGACAAGAGGAGAGAGGCAGACAGGAGGAGAGAGAGGCAGACAAGAGGAGAGAGGCAGACAGGAGGAGAGAGAGGCAGACAGGAGGAGAGAGAGGCAGACAGGAGGACAGAGGCAGACAGGAGGAGAGAGAGGCAGACAGGAGGAGAGAGGCAGACAGGAGGAGAGAGAGACAGACAGGAGGAGAGAGAGACAGACAGGAGGAGAGAGGCAGACAGGAGGAGAGAGAGGCAGACAGGAGGAGAGAGGCAGACAGGAGGAGAGAGAGACAGACAGGAGGAGAGAGAGACAGACAGGAGGACAGACAGGAGGAGAGAGAGGCAGACAGGAGGAGAGAGAGGCAGACAGGAGGACAGAGGCAGACAGGAGGACAGAGGCAGACAGGAGGAGAGAGAGGCAGACAGGAGGAGAGAGAGGCAGACAGGAGGACAGAGGCAGACAGGAGGAGAGAGAGGCAGACAAGAGGAGAGAGGCAGACAGGAGGAGAGAGAGGCAGACAAGAGGAGAGAGGCAGACAGGAGGAGAGAGAGGCAGACAGGAGGAGAGAGAGGCAGACAGGAGGACAGAGGCAGACAGGAGGAGAGAGAGGCAGACAGGAGGACAGAGGCAGACAGGAGGAGAGAGAGGCAGACAGGAGGACAGAGGCAGACAGGAGGAGAGAGAGGCAGACAGGAGGAGAGAGGCAGACAGGAGGAGAGAGAGGCAGACAGGAGGAGAGAGGCAGACAGGAGGAGAGAGAGGCAGACAGGAGGAGAGAGAGGCAGACAGGAGGAGAGAGGCCGACAGGAGGAGAGAGAGGCAGACAAGAGGAGAGAGGCAGACAGGAGGAGAGAGAGGCAGACAGGAGAGAGAGGCAGACAGGAGGAGAGAGAGGCAGACAGGAGGACAGAGGCAGACAGGAGGAGAGAGAGGCAGACAGGAGGAGAGAGAGGCAGACAGGAGGACAGAGGCAGACAGGAGGAGAGAGAGGCAGACAAGAGGAGAGAGGCAGACAGGAGGAGAGAGAGGCAGACAAGAGGAGAGAGGCAGACAGGAGGAGAGAGAGGCAGACAGGAGGAGAGAGAGGCAGACAGGAGGACAGAGGCAGACAGGAGGAGAGAGAGGCAGACAGGAGGAGAGAGGCAGACAGGAGGAGAGAGAGACAGACAGGAGGAGAGAGAGACAGACAGGAGGACAGACAGGAGGAGAGAGAGGCAGACAGGAGGAGAGAGAGGCAGACAGGAGGACAGAGGCAGACAGGAGGACAGAGGCAGACAGGAGGAGAGAGAGGCAGACAGGAGGAGAGAGAGGCAGACAGGAGGACAGAGGCAGACAGGAGGAGAGAGAGGCAGACAAGAGGAGAGAGGCAGACAGGAGGAGAGAGAGGCAGACAAGAGGAGAGAGGCAGACAGGAGGAGAGAGAGGCAGACAGGAGGAGAGAGAGGCAGACAGGAGGACAGAGGCAGACAGGAGGAGAGAGAGGCAGACAGGAGGACAGAGGCAGACAGGAGGAGAGAGAGGCAGACAGGAGGACAGAGGCAGACAGGAGGAGAGAGAGGCAGACAGGAGGAGAGAGGCAGACAGGAGGAGAGAGAGGCAGACAGGAGGAGAGAGGCAGACAGGAGGAGAGAGAGGCAGACAGGAGGAGAGAGAGGCAGACAGGAGGAGAGAGGCCGACAGGAGGAGAGAGAGGCAGACAAGAGGAGAGAGGCAGACAGGAGGAGAGAGAGGCAGACAGGAGAGAGAGGCAGACAGGAGGAGAGAGAGGCAGACAGGAGGAGAGAGGCAGACAGGAGGAGAGAGAGGCAGACAGGAGAGAGAGGCAGACAGGAGGAGAGAGAGGCAGACAGGAGAGAGAGGCAGACAGGAGGAGAGAGGCAGACAGGAGGAGAGAGAGACAGACAGGAGGAGAGAGAGACAGACAGGAGGACAGAGGCAGACAGGAGGACAGAGGCAGACAGGAGGAGAGAGGCAGACAGGAGGAGAGAGAGACAGACAGGAGGACAGAGGCAGACAGGAGGAGAGAGAGGCAGACAGGAGGAGAGAGGCAGACAGGAGGAGAGAGACAGACAGGAGGACAGAGACAGACAGGAGGACAGAGGCAGACAGGAGGAGAGAGACAGACAGGAGGACAGAGGCAGACAGGAGGAGAGAGGCAGACAGGAGGACAGAGGCAGACAGGAGGAGAGAGACAGACAGGAGGACAGAGACAGACAGGAGGACAGAGGCAGACAGGAGGAGAGAGACAGACAGGAGGACAGAGGCAGACAGGAGGAGAGAGGCAGACAGGAGGACAGAGGCAGACAGGAGGAGAGAGACAGACAGGAGGACAGAGACAGACAGGAGGAGAGAGGCAGACAGGAGGAGAGAGACAGACAGGAGGACAGAGGCAGACAGGAGGACAGAGACAGACAGGAGGAGAGAGAGACAGACAGGAGGACAGAGGCAGCGTCTCACAGACTGACTGCAGATTTCTGCTGTGACTTCGTAATGAAACCCGTCGATGGAATAAATAATGAGGTCAGAACTGTGTGAATGTAAAATGTGTGAAAGATATTAAAGATCAAATATTTGCTGGTTTCCACTTTAAATGTGACGATTCTGTGATACAACAATGTCTGGCTGAAAACATGATCCTCAACATCACATTTCTTACAACACAAATCAAAGACGTCTTTACGTCCTCGTCAAACGTGGTGAAAGAGTTTGAAACGTTTACGTCTTCTTTTGTGTCTTTTTATTTTGTGTTGGAATCAAAACATCCTGATGAGGACGGAGGGCTGAAGGTGGAGGATGTTACCCTGAAACCTGCGTGTGTGTGCGTGTGTGTGTGTGTGTGGAAACCCTGTAGTAATTATAACGTTTATTTTGGAAGGCTAAATCATTCCCTTTAACAGCTGGGAATCGTAGTCTTTCCTCTTTAATCAAACAGGAGGAAGTATGCACCACCTGTTGTGGACTACTTTTCGTGGCGGATGAATCCAGCCGTCGGGCTGTCGGCGGTTTATGAGGACTTTGAATAAGTGACGTGTGTTCAAACGATCACACGGAGCTGACGCTGTTAGTCGTCTTACCTCATTGATGCCCGGCGTGATGGTCGGTGCGGCGATGAAGACGACGTACGGGGCAAACTCTGCTGTTCGTAGGACCTTCAGGGCCTGATGGAGAACAGGTGTTAGAGCTCAATATGTCCCTGTTTATGCACACACACACACACACACACCTTCACGCTCACACACCTGAGGCTCCACGTCCAGTATGGCGATGAGTCCCTGCTGGTGGATCTTGCGGATGGTCTCCAGCCGCGTCCCGTACATGGCGTCCTCGTGGCTGCCGTACTCCAGGTACTCGTTGTTGCTGATGTCCTGCATCATCTGGTCGTGAGACACAAAGTAGTAGTTCTTCCCGTTCTCCTCGTCCTTCTTTGGAGGTCTGGTCGTGTCTGTGGACGACAGGGGAGACCGTTCACACCTCCTGACACCTGGAAGGTGTGTGTGTGTGTGTGTGTGTGTGTGTGGGTGTCTTACGTGGGATGGGGTAGGCGAATCTGTCGGGGTGTTTGGTGATGAGAGTGTTCTTGATGTGTCGTCGTCCCACTCCATGAGCCCCTGACAGACACACACACGCTCGGTCAGCGAGGACAGGTATGACGGCAGACATCTTTGTTCCTGTGTGTGTAACTCACCTAACAAGACGAGTGTTTTCCTCTTGAAGGCAGGAAGCTTCACCACCTCCTCGTACGTGACCAGATCTAGTTGGTCAAACACTGGAGGAGAGAGAGAGAGAGTGAGAGGATGTGGAGAGGAGCGTGCTCGGACAGGCTGAAGCTAGAAGAGGGGACAGGTCGTTCTAAAGAGTCACTATGAAGGCAGCGGGAGCACGCTCACGAACAGGAGAGTAAAAACCTGGAGCGTCATCAACGAGTGGAAGCAGAGCCGCTCTGCTGACGAGTCCTTTCACAGTAACATGTTTGTAGAAGCTGCAGATGAATGTTTTTAGCATCGATGATGTTGCTTCTTATTTTCTGGATTGTTATTCTTCTTATAAAAAGTCAGATAAGACTCAATAACGTCCATCGAATGTCCCAGAGCTCAGAGTGGCTCCTTCCAATCACTAGTCTTAAAGCGTCATCAACGAAGCAGAGAGCTGATTGTTACGGATGTTTCCTTTAAATGTTACAAACATTTGTGAAACTACTTCTTCTCAATAAATCACCTCAGCGCTTCCTCGCAGGTTTACTCGACTGTGCTCAGGTTAATCTGATCGTAACATCAAGGGAGGAAACGGACTCGCAGCTTCCTCTCGGTGCATCGTTTCATGTAAACACGAGGCTTTAAGAGAACTGTGTGTGAACACAGCGCAGAATGAATGAGGGAGGTCTCTGGTTTTAGAGCATCACATGCAGATCTGTTCCTGTACAATGTGTCCTCAGCCTCTGTAACATGATCCTCCATGCAGCCTGAACCTCAGGGAGCTGACAGGCGAAATACAATACCCACAATCCACTGGGCTCTGCTGGTGCAACAGGCCTCAGACCAGCTGCTGAGGCTGAGTAACTGTTTAATGTGAATTTGTTGGTTAACAGCAGGAGCTGTGAGAGCGTCTGTCTGAGTTTAACATCACAGCACACGACGTGCGAAACACTCTGAGCTGCTGTTTCAGTTTAGTGTCACTTCTGTTGTTTGTGAGCAACAGAAACTAAACTGAAACTCTGACAGTGACAGCTGAGTAATCTACAGGGTTACAAAGACACAGAAGAAGAAGAGAGAAGAAGAGAGAGAAGAAGAGAGAGGAGGAGTCTGTAGCTGTCACTGGTTGTTACTTACATGCAGAGAGGCCGTTCAGGAGGAGAAGCGAGAGAGATGAAGAGGAGGGGTCATAACACGTTCAGATACACAGCAGAGAAACAGAAACACACAGCAGGAAACAACACACACACACACACACACACGCACGCACGCACGCACGCACGCACGCACGCACGCACACACACACACACACACACACACACACACACACACACACACACACACACACAGGTGTTGTTGTTGCTGTTGGAGGGTTTATTCACATTAACTGGTGACACATGGTGGTGTGAGACGTGGCGATGACATGCAGCGTCTGACACAGGCTGAGGTCGGGGTCTGTTATTGTGTCATGACTAAAGAGCTCAGTGTGGAGACATGAACACGCTGAACGCTTTCTGTCAGGAGGAAACCACGTCAAAGTGTTCAAGTGTCAAAGTGTTCAAGTGTTCAAGTGTCCAAGTGTCCAAGTGTTCAAGTGTTCAAGTGTTCAAGTGTCCAAGTGTCAAAGTGTTGTGCACAAAGGAAAGAAAGCAAAAAGCACAAAGCTTGTTCTGTGTGATCGTGAACGTTTTCAGCATGTCGAGTATTTTGTTAAAGTATTGAGCGCTAACGCTGCCTGCAGACATCAGGGCGAGTCGTTTCAGTGCTCCACAGTAAAGCAGTGCTGCTGCTCTGAACGTGGGATTAAATCTGCTTCATCAACCTTCTGTTTTCTTATTCTCACCTGTTCTGCTGCTGGCTGCCACGTGAGCAGTAAAACCTCAACCGCAACATCGACACTTTCAGGTCTTATTTGCAGAATGCATTTGCAGGTGGGGTTTCTTTTTCAGTTGCACTAACGCACAAACATGACAGATCTAACGAGAACACGCTGGAGACAACAGAACCCCAGGTAGAAGCACAGGACACTGAAACACAACGTGAGACCTGTGAGTTCAACATGCACCGTGTGTGTCATCACGAGTGAAGGCGACAGACCGGGGAGAACTGGAGTCAGGGTCTTAAATACTGTACAGGTGATGACTGAATGCAGGTGAGTCTGGATCAGATGCACTCGTGCAGACTCGACATGCTTTAGAGTCTCAGTGCTGTCGCTTTAAATGGACGATGATGGAGGTGTAAAGACTTTGACAGACATGCTATTTAGACACACACACACACACACACACACACACACACACACACACACACACACACACACACACACACACACACACACACACACACACACACACACACACACACACACACACACACACACACACACAGTAGCTTGTAATGAAGTGCATCATATAGACTGATGTAGCCGACCCTCACTGCTGCTCCGTACACGAGCCGCAGACACCGGACACCCCAAAGCCTGAGACAACGATGCCCAACACGTTTCACCTCCAGCCTGAACTCCTCCTCACCTTACTCCAGCAGGGGTTCTCAAACAGTGGTCGGGGCCCCCCATAAGGGTCCTAAGATAAATCTGAAGCTGCATACAAACATGGTTTTTGTTATTCCTCGTTGGTTAAACGAATAAAACAAAAGCTAATCAGCACTGAGATTCTCCTGACGCCCTGATGCTGCATAAGAAACGGTCAAACCAAGCTCCATTCAGAAAACGAGCATTTTAAGTGTTGTTCGCATCGTCGTGCAGACGGACCTGACAAAGCATGAATTCAGACTTTTTACAAACCTGCATCATGATGTCGTTATTTCAGCAGCCTGTTTATTAATATACATTAGTATCAATCACAATGATATGATGGTGGAGGCCTCAGTGGTCAATGACTGTCAGCCACAGCCCAACAGACAGCAATATCGCCTATTAGCCTATTTAAAGTTAGACACGTCAGGAATATGACGACTGAACGAGGGGGGCGAGCAGCGAGGCAGAGAGAGAGAGCAGGACTGTGACTCACTGTGACAGAGACTAAAGATCACTTGAGTTCGGCCTGAGAGCTTTGACCAACAGAAGGTTCTCTGCTAACGCTGCACGTCTGTTTCAGGAACATGAAACTCACCTGAATCCTAGTGATTTATAGGCCGCTAATAAATGTTATCAGATCAGTGTGTTGGCTGGCAAACTCACAGATACTTGAGACGTTTTAGGCTTTATCAGAGGCCGATACTGACACAGACACTGACACAGACACAGATACAGATACAAGTATCAGATACTTGTATCAGATACTTGTATCAGATACTTGTATTGTACTACCCCAACCTCAGCAACCCTCCAGGACGGCAAGAAACGAAAATAAATATCAGCAAAAATATTGAATAAAATATTTACTTCATGTCCATTACTTAATGTAATATAATTCTCATCTTGCAGGCTTCAGATCCTGTGACCGACACGTGCAGAAGTTTTTACCCCCAACACTTGGGCCTGCTCTCACCACACAGACACATGGCTGTGATATCTGAGGAGTGAAGCTACATACCCAGACACGGCTAAACATATCTGCTGCTGATGCTACTTTGGGTCTTTGGATGTGATGCTGCACGTTTGCTGCAGAAAGAGGCACTTTGCACACAGAAGCACACATGCACGTCCTCCTGCAGGCGTGTTGTTTCGAACTTTGCCTATAAACTGGAGGTTTGCCGGCTCAGTGCTGGTGTCTGTGTCAGAGAGCTGCACACATAAACTCCCCCTGAGCCCATCTTAGATTTCTGCTTCGGCTGCAGGTTTTCCTGAAGCTGGCCGCTGCAGCTCCAAGATCCTGTTACATACAAGTATCACCTGCACACACACAGATGGACACACACACATGCTCATGTAAACATTATGTAAAGTGCATGCATGTAGGGAGAGCAGAGCGACACTGTCATGTGTGCAGCAGGTTGTTGTGTGCACATGCATGTAAAGGTGAGCACATGTAGCAGTGCACGTTGTACCTGCGTTGTGCTTTGCCAGATACTTGTCTTTGTACTGCTTCTTCTTCTTTCCAAACCAGGTGCAGCTGGCCTGCTGCTCCTGCTTCGTCTTCTCCATCGCTATACACGCCACCCGCCTGCAGCAAACCAGAGTCAAAGGTCATTTTTCTTTCTCTCTCAGTCTGAGTGAGGTGTGAAGTATCGGGACGCCTGCAGCTGTTGCAGATGTTCTGTTGTCTTTACATCCGACTGACTTGTTTGTGTCCTGGAAGAACTACAGATGATTTCAGCTTTGATTTCTAATCTCAGCCTTCACTTACATGACCATGTAGCTCCATCACGACTCTACGGAGAGAGAGCGAGTGTAGAGGATGTAATCACTGAGACAAATCAGATTTCTTTGTTTGGCTGTTCACATTTTTTACCTGTCCTGAAAACCTTCCTGCTCGCCATCGTTCAGGAGTGAACATGACGTCACTAAAACGTCACTGAAGTCAGTGTTCATGGTTTTATAGAGCAGTTGTTTTTTCTGGATCAGACGAGAGCGAGGAACATTTTAAATGTAGGGTTTTTAGGGAGTGTGTTTGGAAGTGATGCCGAACCAGAACCAGAACCAGATTTACTGTTAACTCTGTCTGTCTGCAGAATTGTAAAGGATGTAAATCTCTTATCTCATAAATCCGACCTGTATGTGTTTTTTACTTTTACACTTTAGTGAAAGAAAAAAGGACACCAATGGGGAAATAAATCAGATTTGTATCGCGCTGAGGGATTGGACCTCATCGCGGTGTTTCGTGTGTTTTTCCTCTCACCACTCCTGTAGCTCCGGTGACGGGATGAGTCCCGCCGTGCCGTTCTTCGTGTTCTCCAGCTTTCCCTGCCACCAGTTGTGATCGTCCTTGGAGATGATCTGGATGATGTCGCCCACCCGGAAGCGAATGCCGGCCTCTTTACAGGGGATGAGTTCGTCTTTGGAGGGGTCGTATTCAAACTGAGCCCTCACGTAGATCTGAGGGTGAAAAACGTAGAGACTTGGTGAGTGTGCTCCATGAGGGCGGGCTTAGGGAGGGTGGTGGTGTTTGGGTTTCCAAAAAGAGGAACAGAGAAAGTTTGACGTTTTATTTTCCTGACAGCTTGGACTGAAGTGATGAGCGGTGGACTCTCAGGGGGAAGACAGCACGGGGGGGTTTGGTTGTCAGGTTTGAGACTGGTTCCTACAGACGAGCGTCTCGAGTGAGATAGACCGAGACGCTGCTGAGCTTTAATGAGCCTCTCAACACTCGGGTAATTACAGCACAGGCATTGTTTACGTGTCCTCTGGGTTACAACAGCAGCGATTCTCCGCACAGCCGTCTCTGAATGACGGGGGCTACAAGTGTTTGGACTACAGGGGGTGGGCGGGGCTGTCTCTTACCTTCACAGACAGTTTGTCCTTGATTGGAGGTCTGGATGCAATCTAGGATTTGAAAGCATCACACACATCATGCAGAAACACGGCTGAAACATGCGAACAGCAGGATGGAGGCCGAGGGTGGAGGAGGGGGGGAGGAGGGGGTCTGATGGAGGTGGTGAGACACTTTGTATAGATCTACTTCCTGTAGGCAGATTGTTAACTATGTTCAGTTCACTATTAAACCATCCATCCATCCATCCACCAAACTGTCCATCCATTCATAAATCTTTCCCACCATTCATCCCCCTCTCTTTCCGTCCAT
>NW_027211717.1:12500-47500 GCF_022749685.1 Semicossyphus pulcher | reverse complement strand
GAAACAGCTGTTACATCGCTCTCTTCAAAAACACCAGACTCCATTCAGAAAACAGTCATTTTAGTCACCGAACACAGGAGCTGCTGCTCTACTGCTGCCAAGATCAGTTAGTCTGCTTTATGTAATCTAAATATTGTGTTGGATCTGAACTAACACTTTAAAACAGCAAAGTCACTCAACAACACAAACAGACGAACTGATCAAAACAGGAGTCGAGCAGCAGCTCCTGTGTCCGGTGAGCTAAAATCACTGTTTTTCTGAATGGAGTCTGGTGTGTTTGCAGAGAGCGATGTAACGTCTGTTTGTGGTTAAAACAATCTTCTTCCTCTGTAACAAACGACGACCTTTGATCCATCGAGGATTATGTTGCAGACATTACAGCCTGTTTGAAGAAATCACTCTGCTGTCAAACCAGATCACAACTCTATCTGACTCTCGACTCGCTGTACTTTCAGGTATTCCCCCTCGCAGGTGCTTTTGGATGTGTTTGTGTATCTGCAGAGCTGCTGCTGCCTCACACACAAATGCACACACACACACATGCACACACACACGCACACACACACTTCAGCCCTCTGACAGCTACAGACGTCCCTGAGTGGCACTTTAACAAACCAGTCTGAACCTCATAAGACAGCAATCAAACCCACACAAAGGAGGAAACCTGTCAGTGACTTCCCTCAGCATCTCACACACACACACACAAACACACACACACACACACTCCAGACGTAGTAGAGAGCACATCACAGAGGCAGACGTGAAGGCGATGGCAGCGTCTCTAACTTCCACGTCAATCTGCATCACGCTCAGAATGAGGCTGATGTTCAGAGACACACAGGAAGTCAGGTTGTGTGTGCGTCTGAGTCCTAATGAGGACGGGGTGAAAGGTTAACTAATCCTCCAATGCACCGTGGGAGTGCTCGAGTGAGTGTGAGGATGCAGGACGGAGAAGAGATTGTGAGTAAAAAGTCTCCAAAACTTCCAACAGTAAAGAAAATGAGATGTCTGACCTCTGACCTCTGACCTGTCCCTAACCCTAACCTGTTATTTATCACATTGTAGAACCAGTGAGATCTGAGAGGTGACCGTGCCGCTCTATCAAACGTGTGGAGCAGAGGGGGGGCGCTGACATCAAACGATCGGCGGACCGGGAGTCGAACCTGCGATCAGTGCGTCGAGGACTGCAGCCCGTGCACACGGGGGGGCGCCGCTCCACCGACTGAGCCAAACCAGCGCCCCTCAGACGTGTTTATTTAAACCTTCATCAGTACATTCATCGCCTCAGCTTTCCTCGTGTCGCTCCAACTCGTTGGAATGTAACCACCCCCCCCCCACCCGACCCGACGCAGCACATCTCATCAGACACGCCTTGCTGACCTCCATCAGCACCTCCTCCCCTCTGCCGCCATCATCACTGATGTTTCCTCATTTCATGTTGATAAACTTGAAACCCCCCCCGACCCCCCCGACCCCGACCCCCCTCCTCTGTGCTCTGTCTGTCTGTCTGGAGCAGCCCTCTGATCAGAGGAGCATTACTGTGATGGGATTAACAGCGGAGGCCGCTGACAGCCTGAGAGTGACTTTCTCTTGATTAACCCTTTCATCACACACACACTGCAGCTGAATGCCTGCTGATGTTTGGTCGGAGGTTTGCCATGAAGCTCTCACCTGAGCTACGATAGAGAACATAAAGCCTCTGACTCATGCACGTGTCTCTGTAAGTGTTCCTAAGCTCACCCTGAGAGAAAGTCTGCGCACAGAGAGAAACAGGACTCAGCTCCGTCAGCAGACGTGGCAGGTATAAACACCTTTCAGTCAGGATGTCGGAGCACAAAACTACACAGTAAAAACAAGTCTACACAAATGCATACAAGCTGAAGTAAGAATCCTGTTAAGGATTAACGTAAGGAGTAAAAGAACGGATATTTTTGTGGACATGAAGGCAGTAACAGGAAATATTAGAGTAAAGTACAGACACCTG
Source organism: Semicossyphus pulcher (assembly GCF_022749685.1). Classification (NCBI taxonomy): domain Eukaryota; kingdom Metazoa; phylum Chordata; class Actinopteri; order Labriformes; family Labridae; genus Semicossyphus; species Semicossyphus pulcher. The sequence goes on along the minus strand of NW_027211717.1, from coordinate 45,516 downwards.
ACAACACCTCTTAAGCACAGTAATGGAGTATTTGTCCTGTTTGTAGAGGCCTCCTGCACCTGGAGGAGCGTCCTGCACCTGGAGGAGCCTCCTGCACCTGGAGGAGCGTCCTGACGGACAAGAGGACCTGCAGACGTGTGTTTGGACTCACCATGAAGTGCGGCTGGGTCAGTATCCGTCTGAGTTCTTTCGCTTCGTGGTTCTCGGGGTAGCAGGAGATTTCTTCCAGAACCTGAAGGTGTGCAGAGAGAAAACACACCTGCATCAGTTTCATTTAAAGCTGCACTGTTCCTTCACTCCCAAATGTCTTCTCCGTGTACCTGCTGCACCTTTGGATTGAGCCGGCATGGCAGAGTGACCCGTAACCCCCCCCCGAACCCGCCTCCTGCAGCTCCACAGCCAATGTGAGACAGCCGAGGAAGCTGGCTCCTCCGCCCCCCCTCCGCCCCCCTCCGGCCCCCCTCCGGCCCCCCTCCGGCCCTGCCTGGGTTTGATGTCAGCTCCAGTTATGTATCGCCTGAATGGTGAATGTGGCATTGTAGAGGTGAGGCCTCTAAAGGTTGTGTGTGAGGGTGTGTGTGTGTGTGTGTGTGTTGTGTGTGTGTGTGTGTGTGTGTGTGTGAACAGTGTGTTATGACGCAGAGTTATAGATGTGTGTAGCTCACGAGTGTGTGAGCTTTATCTCTGAACTGTAAGAATCACATTAACGTGTTGAACTCATCTGCACATCAGAACCCTCTGAGACTATCAAACAAAATCCTGGCTGTGTTCAACCAGCAGGGGGCGCTGCGCAGGGACAGTGCAGCACTTGAAGGTGGATGTGTCTAACCCTCGCCAGGTTCATGAGATGCTGTGTTGTGTTGTTAGTGTGATGTGGACTCTGAGGACTTTCTACAGCTAAATAAACAAACTCTTCTTCCTGTCACATCAGCAGGAACAGGAAGTCGTCTCACAGAACAGGAAGTTGTCACACATGTATATAATCTGTATCCCCTCCTCCTCCGTCTCTGCCTGCCTCTCTGTTAGTGCTGTGATGGTGGCCGTGGTGTGTCGGGCTCTTACATATTCCAGATGTTTCAAAGCTCCACTCGCTTCGTCTCTGGAGGAACTCTTTAGTGGAGGAAGACACAGGAACAAGGTTACACAAGGTGACGACTGGTCAAAGGTCAGAGGGAGGCGCGAGTCAGGCTACATCCACACGGGGACCTCTTCATTTTTAAACACGCAACATTTGCAGCATTAAAGCGGCCTGTCCGTACCAGTCAGATGTTTTTAAACCCTAAAATACCCTAAAAAATATAATAGTTTAAAAACTCACTCACAACTTAATTTGGTGATCGCTCTCATGATAAAAATGTTTCATCTGTTAACCTGATTGTTGGTTATCTTTTAAATAGTTAATAATCGATTGATGACTGAATGTTGCAGCTCTTATCTCCACTGGTCCTGTCCCTGTCATGTGACCTCCTCAAACTACATGAACCTAAATCAGCATTTTATTTAACGTATCGTCGTCAATCCAACAAAACATCTCTGGTCCTTCTTTTATCCTAACTGTTCTTCTTTGTAACTTTGCAACTAACAGGAAGGTGTAAACAGGAAGTAAGACTGTACTTCCTGTTTACACCTGCCCGTACTTGGCGAGTATCTGTGAATGATCTTGTTTTATGTGTTTTCAGGTGTAGATTTTCTGACACAATGCTAAAATGCTAATTAAAACGTGAAAAACATGTCAGTGTGGATGCAGCCTGAGACTCCGCCCCTTTATTTAATCAATAATCTGAACGGCCTGTAAACGAGCTCAGATAGTGAGGTTAGTATCTGCAGCCGCAGCAGGTCAGTCCTCTCCATTTAAAGAAAGTGTTCAGGTGGTTCAGAGGTTAAAGAGTTTCAGGCAGTCAGAGCAAAGCTTTGTGGAAGTTTGAATCATCTTGTTATTGATTAGTTAGACCAGAAAGAAGCTCTCTGATTGGTTCAAAGCGTGAATCAGAGAGACGTAGAGGAGGAGGAGGAGGAGGAGGAGGAGGAGGAGGAGGAGGAGGAGGACTCTAAAGGCACAACCGAGATAAGATGATGAGTTCATCGGAAGTTTTCCTGCAGCATCTCAAGATTACTTTTCCTTAAAGTTTAACCTAAGTTCAGTTTTCCCTCTCTCAGTAAGTGCCTTAAACTGCATCGTCTCTAATGTCCAGCAGGGGGCGACTCCTCTGAGAATGAGCCGACTTCTCTCTGGACTCATGACCTCAGCAAACCGTTTGAAAAAGTAAACTGTGTTAAAAATGGATAAATGAAGAAGTACATTTATTTCTCATCTTTGTAAGTCATATTGATTAACAGACTTTATCAATAGATGGTAAATGGACCGTACTTATAGAGTGCTTGTCTCGTCTTTGCGACCACTCAAAGCTGCTTTTACACTACATGTCACATGTCACATCACATTCACCCACACACACACACACACACACACACACGTGTTCCTGAAACTTTAAAGGAAATAAAGACTTTAAATTAAATCTAAAAAATGAATTTAAAAATAAATTAAAGCAGATAATTCTGCAGTATACTTGTTGGAAAGGTTCAAACTGATGGTGTCCAAATAAACAATAAAATGCTGTTCTTCAAAGTCTCTTATTGTCGTCTGCAGAGAGGACAAACCTGAGCTCTGACAGAAAAACGTTTCTACATGTCGTCTAAAATATTTAGATTTATTTTACATGTTACAGGACTGAATTCACGTCACTCCGAGGCTGTTCAGGACAAACTTTCTACTGTTATAAAAACCACAACAAGGCGCGTGTCCGGTTGTAAACACACTGAAGGAATTAAAGTCTGTAAATATGAGAGTCAAATCCTCCCTCACACCCACAGACTGTTTCATATCCACAGCTCTCGATCCGTCACGGCGCTTAAAGATGGAAAACATGATGCAGCCTGAGTCTGATAATTAACGACGTCTCTGTGACACCAACCAAAACCACATTAAACAGTTAAAGGCTCTCTCTGTCTGAACACACACGCACACGCACACACGCACACGCAACACACACACACACACACACACACACACACACACACACACACACACACACACACACACACACACACACACACACACACACACACACTCCCTCTCTGTTCAGGCCAGTTAATTAGTCCCTCAGCAAAGCACAAGCACGCACGCACGCACGCACACACACACACACACAGAGCACACACTCCCTCTGCTTTCACGCTCACCAGCTCCAGTCTGCATCCTGCTCCAGTGCACCGTAAACATATAAACTAACAGTGTGTGTGTGTGTGTGTGTGTGTGTGTGTGTGTGCCTAACGATGAAGGTCAGAGATGTTGATCAACCCGCTCTGTGTGTGAGCAGAGCAGCGTCAGAGAGAGAGCTGTATCATCAGCAAACAAACGTCAGAGGTGACTGAAGTGTGAGAGGAAGCTCACACAGACTCAATAAGTGAACATCAATAATCGATGACTCAATCTCTCTGTTTGTTTTCAGTCAACATCATTTCAGTTAAGACAAACAGCAGTGAGGGTTTAGCCCGTCCCACTGGCTCCTTTCGAGCTCCCTCCTGCTGTCTGAGCTCCTCACCCTCTCTCTGAGCCCAGACGCTCTGCAGAGGGCCGCCTGTATGTGCGACCTCATTCCTTGTGTCACTCCCCAAAGCACATGACCACAGGAGGGTTGGACCGTAGATCGACTGGTGACCTGAGGCGGGTCAGCTCCTTCTTCCTCACGACGGTCTGCTACAATGCTGGCAGACTGCTGACGCTGCACCAACACGTCTGTCAACCCGTGGATTTGAGTCTTTTTGAGGACTCAACCTTACATGTGGGCGTAAAACAGTAACAGTGCTCCATCGTTTCCAGCTGAGAGCTGAGACGATGCTGCACCTCTTCACTCCTAGTTCATTATTTTACATCTGCTTCACTCCTGTTGGACTTTCTGCACGCTCTCCAGGCTAGTCCGTGTTTCAGAGACGCACATCCACTTTAACACTAAACTATCTAAAATGTGTTTTACAACTCGAGGGAGCACGAGAGCCATTTCTTTAAACGAGTTTTCAGGTGACGGCTCGGGATCACATGAAGCAAGACGTGACAGATGTGCTCTGTGACGCTGCAGGTAGGAAACAGGACTCAGGTCAGTTTGAATCCACACCAAAGACTTCAATGACCCACTTTACAGGAGGATCTGGATTCTTACAGGAAGAGGCAGGCTTCAAGATTAACTTTAGTAGAGTCTTAGTATTTCCCACATTGCGATGCTCCCCTGAACACACCTGGAGAGCCTGTGGTTGTGCCCACCCCCCCCACACAGAGAGCAGGTGAGTTAAAGCTTCAGAGGTAAAAATGCAGCCTGACAGAAGTGTGAGTTTAAGGAGAAGAGAAGCAGCAGCGAGCGAGGCGGACACATTCATCCGAACACATGAAGAAGAACACACGTGTGTTACTCTGTGTGTGTGTGTGTGTGTGTGTGTGTGCGTGTGCAGAGTGTGTCTCACCTCTTTGGCTCTCTGCACGGCATCACTGGGGGGGTTTCTGATCTGTGGGGACGACTTGGTGTTGATCTTATCGTAGAGCTGAGAGGAAACACAACAACACAGCAATGATTTGATGTTTCAGAGCAACACGAGAGAATCAGCCGGAGCTCGTCAACAGCTCGCCAACGCTGGGACAAGAGCGCACAGGTTGTTGTCAGGTTGCCGTCAGGTTGTTGTCAGATTGTTGTCAGATTGTTGTCAGGTTGTTGTCAGGTTGCCGTCAGGTTGTTGTCAGATTGTTGTCAGGTTGTTGTCAGGTTGCTGTCAGGTTGTTGTCAGGTTGTTGTCGGGTTATTGTCAGATTGTTGTCAGGTTGTTGTCAGATTGTTGTCAGATTGTTGTCAGATTGTTGTCGGGTTATTGTCAGATTGTTGTCAGGTTGTTGTCAGATTGTTGTCAGATTGCTGTCAGGTTCCTGTCAGGTTCCTGTCAGGTTGTTGTCTGGTTGCTGTCAGGTTGTTGTCAGATTGTTGTCAGGTTGCTGTCAGGTTGTTGTCAGGTTGCTGTCTGGTTGCTGTCAGATTGTTGTCTGGTTGTTGTCAGGTTGTTGTCAGGTTGTTGTCAGGTTGCCGTCAGGTTGTTGTCAGATTGTTGTCAGGTTGTTGTCAGATTGTTGTCTGGTTGCTGTCAGGTTGTTGTCAGATTGTTGTCAGGTTGTTGTCAGGTTGCCGTCAGGTTGTTGTCAGGTTGTTGTCGGGTTATTGTCGGGTTATTGTCAGATTGTTGTCAGGTTGTTGTCAGATTGTTGTCTGGTTGCTGTCAGGTTGCTGTCAGGTTGTTGTCAGATTGTTGTCTGGTTGCTGTCAGGTTGTTGTCAGATTGTTGTCTGGTTGCTGTCAGGTTGTTGTCAGATTGTTGTCAGGTTGCTGTCAGGTTGTTGTCAGGTTGTTGTCTGGTTGTTGTCAGATTGTTGTCTGGTTGCTGTCAGGTTGTTGTCTGGTTGTTGTCAGATTGTTGTCTGGTTGCTGTCAGATTGTTGTCAGGTTGTTGTCAGATTGTTGTCTGGTTGCTGTCAGGTTGCTGTCAGATTGTTGTCAGGTTGTTGTCAGATTGTTGTCTGGTTGTTGTCAGATTGTTGTCTGGTTGCTGTCAGGTTGTTGTCAGATTGTTGTCAGGTTGTTGTCAGGTTGTTGTCTGGTTGCTGTCAGGTTGTTGTCAGATTGTTGTCTGGTTGCTGTCAGGTTGTTGTCAGATTGTTGTCAGGTTGTTGTCAGATTGTTGTCTGGTTGCTGTCAGGTTGTTGTCAGGTTGTTGTCAGGTTGTTGTCAGATTGTTGTCAGGTTGCCGTCAGGTTGTTGTCGGGTTGTTGTCGGGTTATTGTCAGATTGTTGTCAGGTTGCTGTCAGGTTGTTGTCAGATTGTTGTCTGGTTGCTGTCAGGTTGTTGTCAGATTGTTGTCAGGTTGCTGTCAGGTTGTTGTCAGGTTGCTGTCTGGTTGCTGTCAGATTGTTGTCTGGTTGTTGTCAGGTTGTTGTCAGGTTGTTGTCAGGTTGCCGTCAGGTTGTTGTCAGATTGTTGTCAGGTTGTTGTCAGATTGTTGTCTGGTTGCTGTCAGGTTGTTGTCAGATTGTTGTCAGGTTGTTGTCAGGTTGCCGTCAGGTTGTTGTCGGGTTGTTGTCGGGTTATTGTCGGGTTATTGTCAGGTTGTTGTCAGGTTGTTGTCAGATTGTTGTCTGGTTGCTGTCAGGTTGCTGTCAGGTTGTTGTCAGATTGTTGTCTGGTTGCCGTCAGGTTGTTGTCAGATTGTTGTCAGGTTGCCGTCAGGTTGTTGTCGGGTTGTTGTCGGGTTATTGTCAGATTGTTGTCAGGTTGTTGTCAGATTGTTGTCAGATTGCTGTCAGGTTGCTGTCAGGTTGTTGTCAGATTGTTGTCTGGTTGCTGTCAGGTTGTTGTCAGATTGTTGTCAGGTTGCTGTCAGGTTGTTGTCAGGTTGCTGTCTGGTTGCTGTCAGATTGTTGTCTGGTTGTTGTCAGGTTGTTGTCAGGTTGTTGTCAGGTTGCCGTCAGGTTGTTGTCAGATTGTTGTCAGGTTGTTGTCAGATTGTTGTCTGGTTGCTGTCAGGTTGTTGTCAGATTGTTGTCAGGTTGTTGTCAGGTTGCCGTCAGGTTGTTGTCGGGTTGTTGTCGGGTTATTGTCGGGTTATTGTCAGATTGTTGTCAGGTTGTTGTCAGATTGTTGTCTGGTTGCTGTCAGGTTGCTGTCAGGTTGTTGTCAGATTGTTGTCTGGTTGCTGTCAGGTTGTTGTCAGATTGTTGTCTGGTTGCTGTCAGGTTGTTGTCAGATTGTTGTCAGGTTGCTGTCAGGTTGTTGTCTGGTTGTTGTCAGATTGTTGTCTGGTTGCTGTCAGGTTGTTGTCTGGTTGTTGTCAGATTGTTGTCTGGTTGCTGTCAGGTTGTTGTCAGATTGTTGTCAGGTTGTTGTCAGATTGTTGTCTGGTTGCTGTCAGATTGTTGTCAGGTTGTTGTCAGATTGTTGTCTGGTTGTTGTCAGATTGTTGTCTGGTTGCTGTCAGGTTGTTGTCAGATTGTTGTCAGGTTGTAGTCAGATTGTTGTCTGGTTGCTGTCAGGTTGTTGTCAGATTGTTGTCTGGTTGCTGTCAGGTTGTTGTCAGATTGTTGTCAGGTTGTTGTCAGATTGTTGTCTGGTTGCTGTCAGGTTGTTGTCAGATTGTTGTCTGGTTGCTGTCAGGTTGTTGTCAGATTGTTGTCAGATTGCTGTCGCGTTGTTGTGGACCGTTTCGTGACAGAGGAAGACGGTTCAATCAAAGTCTTTAAATTCATAAAGTTGTGCAATAGAAGTTGCTGACTTCATTATAATTGTCAATACGACATCACTTCCTGCCTGCTTCTGTAAATAACTATTGTAACATTGTTTTTCGGGCTTCCTCTTTTGCTTTAACACATAAACTTTATATTTTATATTCTCACTGATATTTGAGTTGTTTAGTTGCACTAATTTGTTCTGTATTTTTGGAGCTATCTAGTTTCCTTCTAGATTAACGAAGTCTTATCTTTTTTTTTTTTTTTTTTTACCTAAAACAGACGTTCCATTGCTCTCTGCAAACACACCAGACTCCATTGATAAAAACGCGAATTTTACCTCACAGGACACAGGCGTCTCTGCTCTACTGCTGCCTCCTTCAGCCTCTGTTTGTAGTTTCATATGGCTCGTACAGATTCAACACAACATGTGTTTAACACACATAACACAAGAAACTAACTTATCAATGCAGCAGCAGAGCAGCAGCTCCTGTGTCCTGTGAGCTTAAATCAGTGTTTTTCTGAATGGAGTCTGGTGTGTGTGCAGAGAGCGATGTAACGTCTGTGTGTGGTTAAAACAATCATCTTCCTCTGTAACAAAAAGGTCTATCTCTGTAGGGATCCTTTCTGTCATGTTGTCACACACTTAGAAGAACAATCTGAGCCTGTCAGTGGAAACAACAAGAACTTTTAGTGGACGACCTTTGACCCATCAAGGATTATGTTGCAGCCATTACAGCCTGTTTCACTGCTGCAGGATGAACACATTTACTGGAGACACTCACACACTTTGTGTTCCTGTGAGTCATTAAGACCCAAAAATATGTAGATGTACAGTAACAGATATCTTTCCTCCTCTTTGACATTAAACTGAACATTTGTCTCATGTATTCCCTCCATCCTCAGATCTCGTCATGTCTTTAGTCTAAGAGCATCAACATCACATTTTCTGTTTCTTAACAAAAACAAACTGTTTTTCTCGTCAGTCTGACAGGAGGACGACACACAGGCTCTTTATTTTGAAAATCCAGCTGACTAACAAACTGAGCCGCGTCTGTGCGGCCGAGTCAGAGACGAGCGTGGGTGTGTTTAAGGGACTTGTAGAAAAACTGTCCCTGAAACACAAAGACAGCAGCTGTGAGATCAAACCGCAGCGCGCGGCGGGTTCATCCACTTTATTTAAACCTGTCTGGTGTCTGAGGAGGAACTGGCCTGCTGGAGTCTTCATCGGACCTGCTGCACAGTCTGTGTGATGTGTTCAGACACACACACACACACACGCACACACACACACACACGCACACGCACACGCACACGCACACGCACACGCACGCACACGCACACGCACACGCACACGAACACAGACACACAGACACACAGACACACAGAGAGAGCCTGTACCAGACAGTTCAATGAAACCCTCAGAGCAAACACGCTTCTGTTCCTCAGCCTCACAACAACAACAGCAGCAGCAGCAGCAGCAGCAGCAGCTGACACCATCACAGGGAAGATGATGCACAGCAGAAAAACATCATTAACCTCTCACTTTATCATTTTTATTTAATACTGAAATATTGACTCAAAGTTCCTCGTAAACTTTTATCCACAACAAAACAAAACAAAATACATTTTTCTCAAACATGGTTTCTGTCAGTATAGTTAGTTCTGATTTATGTCCAAGTGTTCATTTTTTTGACAAGTTTATTTTTAATGAGTTATTTGATGCTATAAAAAAGGGGGCATGGCCTCATGATTGACAGCTCTGTGGACAAATGGGGCTCCTGCAGCGTTCTGTTCCCGAGTAGCAGAGTAGAGGAGGAACGGCGAGAGGAGACGTAACTAACACTAACACTACAGTCATTGAACTTTCCATCAGCGTGAATATCTGCTTCAGACCGACACAAGAAGCTATTCTGCTGCAGACTGAGCCCACCTGAGGGCTCCAACACGTCAAGGACACCTGAGGGCTCCAACACGCCGAGGACACCTGAGGGCTCCAACACGCCAAGGACACCTGAGGGCTCCAACACGCCGAGGACACCTGAGGGCTCCAACAGGCCAAGGACACCTGAGGGCTCCAACACGCCAAGGACACCTGAGGGCTCCAACACGCCAAGGACACATGGTAAAGGTGCGTGTCGGGTAGAGGAAGGGGCGGGATGTCGATACTGTGGCTCCACCAGCCGATCTCTGCAGCACACTCTCTGGACACAGATGATGGCAGCGCCCCCTCCGGGGGGTTTAGCTTCACTTTGTACGAGAGGAGGAGGAGACGCGTCGGCCATCTTTACATGCAGTCAGTGGTTTGAGTAATGTGGCCGTATTTAAATCTTATTTTTGCTCTTTATCTTTCGATCCTTAAAGACGTGCTGTCCATGTTTGTCTGCTGTCTGATGTGGGCTTCACGGTGCCTGGAGATTGTTTTGACATGAAAAAAGGTTTCAAATAAAATCTGAGATCTTTGATGTTATTTTTAGTAAAGCTCTGAGAGGACATCCAGTGTGGCTTCCATTACAGTTTGTTACTGTGGAAAAACTCCTTAAAAGCATCACTGAATGCAGCGACGGAGCAGTAAAACACAAGAGGTCTGTGTCTGTAAACTGATCTGTTTCTCTAACATCCACAGAAGATTCTCGTCTGACCTGCAAACTGAAGAGAGCTGCAGACGGAGGAAGGGACGGGAAAGGATGCATGTGTGCAGGAAGTGTGTGTTTCTGTGAGCAGGAGGGAGATGCATCGGAAACCACCAGGATAAAACAACGTGGGGTCCTGGGAAGGATGAGACACAAACACACAGCAGACACACACCTCAAGTGTGCACATGCATCTCACTCTATGAACAGAAACACACACGCACGCACGCACGCACGCACGCACGCACGCACGCACGCACGCACGCACACACGCACACACGCACACACACACACACACACACACACACACACACACACACACACACACACACACACCCTGAGGGCTGAATCACAACGTCCCACATGCTGCTGCAGACACACAGCACACAGACATATATACATATTTGCTGCTGGTCCTTTAGAGGCGGAGCTGCCAACATCTTTTTAGTTTATGTTGACTGTAACAAAGTGGAGCTGACCTCTGAGGGCTTTTATTTTGAAACTCACACATGTACAGAGAATCTGCAGGCCAACAACAAACAAGAAAGAAAAGCAGGAAGCAAAAACCCCAGCCCGTCTGCATCCTGATGTCGTAGCCGACAGCTACAACAAGCACATTCTGTTACCAAGACGAAATACTGTGTGATATCTTCATTTCCGATTAGCGGCGAGTAAACTCAGACATCTTCTCCTTCAGGGGAACTTATTTCTCTCCTTCTATCGGCGCTGCAGCCTGAGGAGCTCCGGAAAGAAACACAGGAGGGAAACAGAAATACAAACGCGCCTCATTATACTCGTCAAACGCCAGAAACAACCACCGGGGGAAGACTTCATATTAGCTGGAGGCACCTTTTGACAAAACGCTCTGCGCGCAAACACATCAGACAGAAAACACACACACTCACCCAGGAGACAGGAAGCGGTTTGTCAGAGAGACGCAGCCGACAGAGCGAGAACGAGACGGCAGTTATCTGAGCCAGGAGGCTCCGTCCGCTCGCTGTCGACGGGATTTCTGCCACGAGGAGAGTGATGGAGAGCTGTGCTGTTTGTGAACGGCACGAGGACCCACAACAGCAGCCATTGTTGCTGCCCCCCCCTCTGAGAGCGGGCCGGGTGTGAAACTCAGGCTGAGAAAGAGACATCTGCAGCCCCCGGCTCCCACTGACACAAACACACACACACACACACACACACACACACACACACATACACACACACATACACACACACATACACATACACACACACACACACACACACACACACACACACACACACACACACACACACACACTTCAGTTAATTGTGACCCAGTCATTTAGCTATGAATATGTGCAAATGTACGTCCACTAGTTAACGTAGATCACACAACTAACTTACAGTCACAGCTTACAAGAAGGCAGCACTGACTGATGGTTTCACACCAGAATTGAACCCTGGTTAACTTCATCGTGGTCCTGTGTTTGTCTCGCACCACGTTCACTGACCTCAGCAACATAATAAATAATAACCCCCAGGAGTGACAGAGAGAGGAGCCTACAGAGTCGTATTATGAAGCGCCAGGCCTCGGACCAAGCTGCTGTCCACAGTGAAACAACAGGCTGCTTTTCAGGGAAATGAAACCTCTGCACCCTCCTTAAATAAGTGATTCTGTGTGTGGGTGTTCAGCAGGCGTGTCCTGTGTTTATAAATAAGATCACCTGCACAGGAAATGGTGTATGCATTCACACATCTGTCCCAGCCGTGCTGCTCTGCTGCTGATCAAGTACAGAGACTACAAGGAAGAGGAAAACTAAGCTTCATCGTCTGCTTCCCTCTGTGGCTTCCTCAGAAAATGTAGCTGTGAACAGCTCTGCAAAGCATCATGGGTAAAACAAGAGGAGGAAACTGTCCTCTGTCCAGGGCTCAGCAGAGAAAGAGACATCGTGGTGATCTGCAGATCTGTCCCTGTTTGAACTGACGAGCTGCTGTTTGAACTCTGTGTCAAGGACGCAGAGGATGTTAGAGGACGCGTACTTGACTTAAGGGCTGCAGTTTAAACACAGGACAAAACACAGTACAGTCCTCCTCCCTCACAGACTGTTCTCATCTCCAAAATGTAAACAAGAGAAGCTCCAGACAAAGCCAACACACCAAAGCGCCAGCAGTGATGAAGGCCGACTGTGTCTGCACTCCAACACATCGCAGAGACGCAGCCGACAGCCACCCAGCACGTCCCTCTGCTCCTGTGCGAGAGGAAATCACTCTCCCTACCAGCAGGTGGCGGTAGTCTGTATTCATCATGCAAGAAGGGAAATGGAGGACCTGAAAGTGTAGATATACGAGCTTTGACAGTGTGTTCATTCAGACAATAAGTCTGATGAACCGTCGCAGATGTTCTTGTTTCTGTCGGCCCGTTGTGAAATGACAATTGGCTTAACTGAACAGCCAATCAGAGTGATTTTCATCGTCTGCAATGGTCTGAAAAGATGCAGACAAGAGCCGACTAGTGCCAACGGTGCCAACGGTGCCAACGGTGCCGGAAACACCACGAAAACTAGGACCATTAAAAACAGCCCAAATGGCAGATGTCCGACAGCTGGCCTGCTGAGTCAGGGCGGGAAGGAAAAGCTGTCAGATCAGTCCTTAAAATAGTCACATGACATGGACCATAGTATGCACGAACCTCAGAGAGGAGGAGAGACTGTAAGAAGGATTCTTTAAAGTCCAAATCGTCTCTTAATGTTCCTCTCCTTGAAACGACTCATCGCTGGCTCACCTTCTTCTGCCAGCAGATCTGCTGTCAAACACTCAGAGACAGAGAGCAGAGCAAGCGCAGAACACAGAGACACAGCAAGGACTTAATGACGCTCTCAGAGTTCAAACCGTCTCAAACACCGTCTGCCTTTCAGACCCAATATGGTGCAGCTGCCGCTCAGCGCTCCGACAACCTCTGAGTCACTGAACCCGGCCGTCAGTCGTCCTGCCGTCCAGGTCACGGCTTGTGTTTAACATAGGCACGCGCGCACACACTCACGCACGCACACACACGCACGCACACACATGCACACACCCACGCACACACGCACGCACACACACCCACACACACACGCACGCACGCACGCACACACACGCAGATAAATTAGGAGAGGAGTTTAATGACACATCTGAAAACAACTTGACCTTTTTGCACGGCCTGCAGACGATGAGCATCATCATGGTGTGAGCTATTTATGACTTCTGCTGCATGAAACGTCTTCATCTTCTTCACCGCTCGTTCTAATCGTGCAGAGACCAGCTCATCGTGCTGACAGACGGCTTTTATTACAGTATCCAGATGTGTCCAAAGCGCCTGCTGTTAACTAACGACGTGACTCAACAGCCTTCTGCTGGCTTCGTAAAGGCACCAACAGGACACGTGTAGCCTCAGAGAACAGGTGTGTGTGTGCTGGCGCCGGTTTAACAAAGAAATAGTCTAAATTCATCCGTTTCACAGAGCGGTTTAGCAGGACTATGGTGCATTGAATTCTGGGTAAATTAAGACTTTTTTCAAAACAAAAAATGGCCGACCGAGTAACAGCATCTAACCGCTCAAGTCTGTTTACTGCAGCAGAAAATGTTTGTCTGTTGGAGGAGTTCAACAGTTTGAAGGACATTTTACTTTGAAAATTCAGCGACGAGTGTAACAACAACAACAACAACAACAACAACAACAACGCCTCATATGGGAAAAAATGCAGCAACAGTAAATCCGACCGTTGAGAGGACCATCAAAGACGTTGACAAAATGTGGTGCTACTGGTCAGCAGGTGTCACTGATCGTTACCATGGTAACATGGTGTTAGAGCTGAGCTCGGCTGGGGGTAAGGTGTCTAACTTCCTAAAATGAGTCCGTCTTTATGCTTGTGAAACGGTCCAACATTAGACTAACCAATGAGCAGCAGTGAGACTGGCCTATCACAGAGCAGTCTGAAACATGTTTGTGAAACCGGCTCCTGGTGTCTGTCTGCAGAGAAGCTGCACACGTCTCATCTTATTCTTTGGGCTGCGTGTGAAAAGTTTCTGAGTCTTCATCTTTGGGCAGAAGTCGTGCAGATTGTAGTCGACAGTCAGCTGTCTGTCTGTCTGTCTGTCTGTCTGTCTGTCTGCTGTGACTGAGGGCAGACCACGCATGCAAACATACAAACTAAATCCGACGTCTTACTGGAGGTGTGTGTGTGTGTGTGTGTGTTGACACTCACGTCCAGCAGTGTGTGTAAATGCTGGTCCTGGAAAACACTGTGCAGGAAATCTAGATCCTTCTCACTGCAGTCTGTCAGAGCGTGGATCTCCTCTAGACTGTCCAACACCTGAGACACAGCACCTGCAAGACAGACACACACACACACACACACACACACACACACACACACACACACACACACACACACTTCTCTCATCAAGGTTCTCTGAAGGCCTCTGCAGGACAGAGACGTTTTCTGCATCATTCAGCCGCTCTGATTCTCCTAATTAAAAACAGGCTACCTGAAACACGCACGCACGCACGCACGCACGCACGCACGCACGCACGCACGCACGCACGCACTCACACAGAAGCAGAGGATACCTACGTTCTGCTGCTAGAAGTCCTAGCAGGTGGAAGCATTAAAAGAAGCAGACATGGTGCGGATGAATCAACACGATGAAACCATCAGAATGAGTTACAATGTAAGAGTCTGGGAAAGCGTGTGTGTGTGTGTGTGTGTGTGTGTGTGTGTGTGTGTGTGTGTGTGTGTGTGTGTGTGACAGGAACCTGTGTGTGTCTCTAGAAACACAAACAGAAGTGGGGGTTTGTTGTGTATGGAAAAGGAGTACCTGTTATAATCATTACTGTAAATCTTTAATTGATTATTGATTAAAGTTTATAACGGACTCGTTAACCTTCTGGTGTTGAAAGATAACTCGTTTGGTTCTGGCTCACGTTCAGAGGATACTTGGTTTATCAGCTGTTTTATGTTGACAGTTTGTCACGGCCCGTTTGTAGCTCAGGAAGATTTGTCCGCTCAGTCTGGAGTAAAAACAGGAAGTGAAATGTGTCGTGTTCCAGTAACACTTATTCTGAGAGCTGTCAGATGACGTCTCTTAATGTTAAAAGAACAAAAGTGTGCACTCATATCTCAGAACATTATGCTAATAGTGCTTCTTGTTCAGATGTTGACTCAGTCTGAGTGTTGAGTGTAAATGATTGGCGTCAGACGGGACGGTCTCATTTCCCCTTCCAAAAACACATAAGACAAAGTTTGACTCCAGATTTGAGTTCTTCCACCTTTAAGCCTTTTGAATTCATGTTTATCTGGTTGGAAAGAGACGATGCAGAACTAACGTGTGGGACTTTTATTTTGAAAGAGCAACAGCCAAAGAGAAATGTCGAACGAAGGGTGAAACTTTTTCACCAAATAATCAGACCCGTTTTTATGTGTGAGGTTTGTGATGCTAATGAAACATCGAAAGCTCTCAGGTGTTTGTTAACCTGCATGATGTCATCAAATATCACACTGCAGATCAGAACACGCATCTGTTTTCCTGTGTGAGAAGTCTGCACGGCATCTTCCTCAATGTGGTGAATTTACAGAATGTTGTTGGTTTGAGGTCAGAGTGAGAAAGAAGAGGAAGGAAACACGAGGGAGGACGTGTGAGTGTGAAAGTGTGCCAGATGTGAGTGTGTGTGAGTGTGAACCTGAGGAGGTGGGGTCTTCAGAGAAGTCATGGATCTCCTCGGGGGGGTCGCCGTAGAACGAGTTAAACTTGTGACTGGACACTGCAGCCAGGACGGCCCCCTGAAGCACGACACAGAACATTTATCTCTCAGCAAAGTGGGTCATCAAGCTCTGAGCGTGCGTGTGCGTGTGCGTGTGTGTGTACATGCAGACCTTGAGCTTCCTCCTGGAGTTGAACTTCCTCAGCTGCTCCACGGTCTCTGGCAGGTGGATCTTGTAGGCGTACCTGTCCCTCTCCTGGGAAATCAAAGACAGAAAAAGAAAACAGCTGACACCACAAAAGCTTAAAGTGACACACGCAGAGTTTTACAGAGAACGACAGAGCCAGGGTTCAGGATGGTCTGGGTCTAATCGATTCCGATTCTGCTTATCGATTTTCTGCTTTTATTCCAAAGTGGTAAAAAGCGTCCGATGTTCAAACTACAGTTCGTCTTTCACAGCGTTGCGTTGTTAGCCATCATGCTAGCTGGTAGCTAACAAACAGACACTCTGTTGCGTTGATGCGTGACTACACGCTAACACGTCCTGGCAGAAAGCTACGTACATGCAGATAATGTTTGCAGCCTGTGTTTGCAGGAATAAAAGACGTGTTGCATTCAGGAACCAGGAAGCAGAAGTAAAATTCAGCTTTTAAATTGCTTCATATTTGGAACATTGTTTTGGTTCCCAAAGCTTTCCTCTGAAATGTCAAAGTCAGCTCACTTTTAAGACCAGGTTGTATTTAAGCCGGACAAATGATTCTATTGATTGCACGTCTGCGTCCTGCAGGTCTCAGAGGAACAAGCCCTCAAAGGCCTGATGAGCACCGGAGAGTCGGATGAACACGAACCTGCATCACTCAGGCTGTGTTCGAAATGTCACACTGCATACTGCGCTCAGCTGACGTCTGTAGGACGGAGCTGTTCACATGTATTTAGCCGTATGCAACGCCAGGCGCCAGTTTCTGGTTTTGGAAAGCAGAAGTGAACAACAGCAGAAAGCTGCTTCTTTAGCTACGGCGCCGCCTTCTGCTGCTGTCCGTCATTTCAACTGCCGCTGTGATGTTTCAGCGCTTTGCATTGTGGGATACAGCAGGTGAGGCAGACTGGTCCGATGCATACTGGAGATTTTTTCTGAACCAGAACAACATCCGGGTGTTTTTGGCGTACTGCACATTTAGCTTCTGTTTGCATGCTACACACATTTAGGCCACATCAGGACGGGCTGCGAGTAGTGTAGTAGTGTTTGGCATTTTGAACACTCTCAGACACCTGAGAGGAGGATGGGGAGGAGTCCACTTGTTTTAGAGACAGGACACCTCTGTGGATAATTCTGTATCAAATATAAATCTAAATTTCCCGTTGATATTAAATATGAGTTATTCTGTGTTTATCAAACTAAACTAAAACTCTGTCAGCCAACATTAGTGAGACTTCTTACACATTACATTTCAGTGGAAACAAATCAGGTTCTAGTTAATCAGCTGCATGACACCTTGTCACTGTGTTTCTTTGTAGTTGTCAGAGTTTCAGGACGCTGCTGAGGAAGTTGTGCAACGGGGCAATGCTGCAATATTTAAGTAACAGCTCTAGCACTGTGGTAGGTGTGGAGGTGTTGGGTAACTATATCTAAGAAGGAAAGAGGAGGTGTTAGTCGTTTGTGTCCTAAACAAAAACAAAGATAAACACAACAAAGAGTTTCATTATTCTGCTTCAACTGGACATGATCTCCGTCCAGCTCCAGCAAACATGAGTCAGGCTCTGACACGTGGACTACAACACAGCACGGTGAGCTCTTTAAACTGTGATGAACGATGTGTCACTCAGCCCCCAGACGCCCGTCTCTCAGTTGAATTGTCAAATCTTCCAGCTGAAGCACGGCTCCATCACTGTCGACAGGAGACGACACAATAAAAGCTTCTGCTGACAACACATGACATCAGTAACACCTCCGAGCCGCCGCTCACTGTCATTGTTTCCTGTTGTAGAGCTGTGGCAGCGAGCGGCCGATTGTTACGTGATGCTCTGGCCTGCCTGGTTTGGAGCACGTCGTACAAACTACCCACACTTCGTATTTTACAAACCATGAAATACATTTTTAGAGTTTTGAGGCAAATTTAGTTTCAAACGAGATGTTTATGTCACATGAAAAAGAACATGTGGTTTCTGTTTCTGTTTTTTGTTGCTCTCAGTTTCAGTGTGGAGAAAACGTCCGTAGATTAACTGTCTTCCTAATGAAAGAGCATCCTCCAGAGATCCTCCCAACACCTGCAGTTCCTCTGGTGTCCACTTGAGGCTGCCTCCAGCAGTGAGTCAGTCCCCATAGAGCCCCATGTTAAACTTTACAGCAGAAATAAACATGTTTACAGCCTGGTACAAAAAACAGTTTGGGTCTCTATAGCTCATTTCTCTCTTCATGACAACTGTACGGGAGAATCTTTATACAGCTCACCTGTTTACATTATATCAAGGCTTACAGTGATGCAGCATTAGGGGCGTGGCCTCTTTGAGTGACAGCTGGGAGCTGCTAGCTGTCTGCTAGGTGTCCCCTCAGCTAACTCAGTCACTGAACGTAACCTCTGGGCCGTGTTTGTGCTGTTGGAGCCTTTTGGAGATTTGTTCATGTAAATATCAGACAGATAATCTGTGTGTGCGCTTTATTGGACGAACAGACCGTCCAACACGTCTCACACACTGTTTACACTCAGTATTTATATGTTAGCACTGATTAGCAGCTACCTGTGTCTGTGCTCAGCATACCTGAATGAGGATGATTTCATGAAGTGTTACCTTCAGCCAGGGATGGTTCAGAGCCTCGTACACGGTGATCCTCTCTGCAGGGTCCAGCATCAGCATGCGTCTCACCAGGTCCTTAGCGCTCTCTGAGATGTGGCCCCACTGACGCGGATTCATCTACACACACAGGTATCGACAAAGACCTTACAGGGATGCACCAAGTAACTCAAATTGATCTTGTGGCTGAAACACCAACTTCTGATCATCCATGGCGACCTGGTCCTGTGCTGGGGGGCTACCTGCTAACACCTTTTCAGCTTTAAATGGTGTAAAATAAAAACGAGGTATTTTTAACTCCTTTAAATAACCGGACAACCAGCGACTGAAAGATCCTTTTAAAGAGTGTTTTCCTCTCTAAGTGGGGACTCTTGTGTCTCCTCACCTTGTACTTTCCTTTGCAGATGGCTTCAAACAGACGCTCCTTGGTGCCGTAGAAAGGCAGACACCCTGAGAGGAGGATGAAGAGGATGACTCCGCAGCCCCACACGTCCACAGGTTTACCGTAAGGCTCCCTCTTCACCACCTCGGGGGCCATGAAGTGGGGGGTTCCTACTCGACCTGGGGTCACAGAAGTTTATATTGTTATGTCTCTAAACTAGAAAAAGGAAACGTTTTCACAGTTGAAAATCAGCAGCAACACTCTCACGCCTTTCTATACCTTATCTACCTTGTGAGTTCCCCTTGCAAATAAAATGTACTACCTGTTTTGATGACCTGGTTTCCTTGACCTGTGTAATGTAATGTCCATTCAAGTGTCTAATATGTTTGTGTTTGCTGTACCTCCTGCCACCAGTCCCGACTCTCCGAGCTGGATTGCGACTCCGAACCCCCCCAACTTGACCGGAGCCGAGTTCTCTTTGGACGCCAGCAGCACACAGTGAGGCTGAGGAGCAGAGCAGACAGAGTCGTCAGTTTAATGGTGGTTTTCTGCTAATTAAAGAGCGACACCCAACTATAAATAACAAGAACCACATGTGCGCGACACACCCAAGCCTCCAAACCTTCACCCAGCACGACCACACACACATAAAACTCATCAGTGTAGGTGGATGAGAGGAGACCGTGTGATACATGTGTTGGGGTGTTTCTACAGTGTCTGAATAACAAGGTCCATTTGTGGTCGTTTAGATTAAGTCATTTCTTTTATGTTTCCTAACTTTCAGGAGAGAATCACAAGAGGAATTCATCAACTCGTACATTATTATTATTATACATTATACGTGATGGAGAAAGATTTTTAAACATGTCGAGCTGACGGAGGGATGGATAAATATTTACTTTCAGAACAATGACGAAGTGAACGTAGTTACCAACTCTTTGGATTCCCTAATGACTCATTTCATGTTCAACTTTTGTGGTTACAAGAAAACAAAGACGCACTTCTGGTCACAAAGGAAGTAAGTCAAAAATCTGGAAGTAAGTCAAGAGCACAGCGCTTGTTTTTCCTGTGATGTTCTCCTTTTAGGCAAACCACTAGTTTCCACTGACAGGCTCAGATTGTTCTTCTAAGTGTGTGACAACATGACAGAAAGGATCCCTACAGAGATAGACCTTTTTGTTACAGAGGAAGATGATTGTTTTAACCACACACAGACGTTACATCGCTCTCTGCAGACACACCAGACTCCATTCATAAAAACACTGATTTAAGCTCTCAGGACACAGGAGCTGCTGCTCTGCTGCTGCCTATAGGTTTTTGTACCATCATGTGTCACACAATAAACGTGTTTTATCTGAACAAACCATTTACATCATTAAAGTCACACAATACCATAAACAACCTAACCAACTGAGGCAGCAGTAGACCAGCTCCTCCTGTGTTCTGTGAGTTTTAATCGCTGTTTTTATGAATGGAGTCTGGTGTGTTTGCAGAGAGAGATCTGACGTCTGTTTGGGTCTCTAAAGCTCATTTTAAACACCAAAATCACAGAACACCACAAACAAACGAACAAGTCTTTGGAGCTAAAGACGCACTTTGATCCATCAAGGGTTGTGTTGCAGCATTTACAGCCTCTTTCACTGCTGCAGGATGAACACGTCTACGGAGCAGTTCCAGAACTTTTCGTACCCTGTACTCATTTATATCCGGCATGTTAAAAATCTCTTGGATGGAAGTTTCAACCAGACCGTGCTGTCCTCTGAAGGCTCTGCTGTAAACACTTGGAGGACATGCGGTTGTATTTTAGGAGCCTTTTTCTTTTACAGTCGGCTTCACTCAGCAGATACCTCTACATTATAATCAGAGCATATTGTGTACATACAAGCTCTGCTCTCCCACTGCGTACCCTCTGTGTGTAATCACTAAGCCCTGCCTGTCTCTCTCCCTCTCGGCCTGGGTTCTGCAGAAGCTGGTTGTGAGGAAAGAAGGAGGGGTCGACCACAGTTTCAGTTTTCTCTCTGCTACATCACCACATTCTGCACTTCAGCGTCTCTCCATCTACTCTCAGCGCCGCAGCAGGGGAGGGCACGCTTCTCAGAGAGGCAACAAAAGAGGGAGGCAGTCCTGTACGCAGCTGTTCTTATTTTTGGCCACAGAGAGATACGGCAGCAGAAAGTCGAGTATACGATAACAGAAGGAGAAGATGCAGCAAAGTTTGGACAGTTTTTTATAAACTTGAGGGAACAAACAGAGAAGGAAATAAAAACCACACGCGATCTACTTCTTTCTGCAACAAACAAAGTATTTCTTCAATGACTAGGTGAGTATTTTATGCTATCATTTCAATATGAGAAACATCTTTAAGTTAGTTGGACTGGCAGCAGGAAATCGAGCTCTCAATCTGATCTTTCGCTATAAGCTCCTTGCAGTTAACTTACTGAGCATGCACATGTAAAACAACGAGTAAAATGTTCTGCAGCTCTGCAGACTCAGGTGGTTTATATGGTTTAAAGATGATATCACAGACAGAGCAATCATCTCCTAACCACAGTAGCAACGCTGTTTTTTAAGGGCTGGTGCTCAGCTGGTTTGATTTGGGCAAATCCAGACAGCCTGACCCTGGTTAGCAAACAAAGCCCACTCTTTCTCACGTGTAGCAAACTTTCAAAACAGATCGCAGCTGATCCAACACATTTCCCCTGTTTCTATCTGCAGGGCTGAGAATCACAAAAACCAGCATGACCAGAAACTCCTCGACCACGCTGTCCATGACCACCACCGTGCAGACTCTGAACACCTCCCTCTTTCCCAGTGAGATGAACCTCAACACGACCCAACAAACTTGTGTGGATTACGACGCTCTTCAAAGCCCGTTGGCGGTGCTCTACTCTATAATCTTCGTCCTGGGACTCGTTGGGAACCTGGTGGCTCTGTGGGTTTTCTTCTGCGTTCACTCGAAGAAGAACTCTGTGCGGGTGTTTCTCATTAACGTAGCGTTCGCGGACCTGCTGCTGGTGGTTTGTCTGCCCTTCAGGATTCTCTACCACAGCCAGGGGAACGTGTGGAACCTGGGTCCCACTTTGTGTAAAGTGGTGGGAAATCTCTTCTACATGAACATGTACATCAGCGTGACGTTGTTGGGGCTGATCAGTGTGGATCGATACCTGAAGATACACCGCGTTGCAGGGGTGCAGCACAGGCTGCGGGCCACAAAGTGGAGCACTGTTATCTGCGCGACCGTCTGGATCGTGGCCTTGGCTTTGACTGTGACGCTCCTGGTGTCAAAGAATCACTCGCAGAATGACAGGTTGGTGATAACAATAATTAAACCCTCTACTTCTTGTCAGCCTGGGTTGTTGTGCAGAAGAGACTCAGTGTATTGAAAACGGGATTCCCCAAGGAAGCTTCCTCGGACCACTTTTGTTTTCATTATATATCAACACATCAACTGGTTAATTACCAGTTTTATGCTGATGATATTAATTTCTACATCTCAGTCTCACCAAATGACCCCAATGCACAGCAAACTGAAGTAATGTAGGTAAACCTGCGTCCTTAACCGTTTTTAACTCAGCTGACTGACACATTAACTCATGCTCTTGTAGTGGCTGTATAGACTTCCCTTTTTACTTGATTACCTGAAAAGTCAGTAAGAACAATACAGCTAACCCTGACGCCCTTCCTTAAGACGCTGCTCTGGCTGTCTGTATCATACAGTTAAAAATAGATTTTAAAGTCCTCTAACTTGTTTATGAAGACGGCCTCGCTCCTCCACACATCAGAGATCGTTCATGTTTTGTTCCAGCCAGATCACTTCGGTCCTCTGCTGCTTCTCTTTGTGTTTCATGAAGTTCCTGAGAGCGAGCCTCCTGTTTTTATGGCCCTGGATATCACAGTCACAAACGCTCTCTGTAATTAACAGGAAATTAAAGACCTACTGTCTCTTTACAGTCTGGCTTTTAATTTGAGTTGTTATTTATTATAGGTGTTTATTTATGACTTGTTTTCCTTTTCACACATTATGATTTATTGATTTCTAACATGTTACGGCTGTGATGTTGTAGTCTTGAGTCGAGCTGAGTATTTACTGCAGCATGTGTGATAAGAGCAACCTGAGCTAACTGATTAGTTTGTCGTTTCCAGGTGTTTCCACTACAAGATGCTCCATAAAACCAAGTGGAAGGCGTACATCAACATCGTCCTGCTGGTCCTCTTCTGGCTCGTGTTCGTCTCTCTGGTCGTGTCTTACGGAAAAATCGCCCTAAAGCTCCTCAGAGCGTCGCAGGAGAAACCGGACCTGCCCAATGCGTCGCACTACGTTCGCTCTGCCAAGAAGTCCTTCTTCATCCTCTTCCTCTTCACCGTCTGCTTCGTCCCCTATCACACGGTCAGAGTTTTCTACATTAAAACACAGATCACAGACACTTCCTGTTTCTGGCGGGGCGTGGCGGACAAAGCCAATGAGGTGGCTCTGCTGTTTTCGGCCCTAAACAGCTGCCTGGACCCCGTCATGTACTTCCTGTTGTCCTCCTCATTGAGGAAGGAGGTGCTGCGCTTGGTGAGCAACGTGTTTCGAGTGCGAGAAGTTTCTGGAGTCAGTGGGAGCAGCTCGACGGTTGAAATGGACGGTAAGAGGACCGACAGAGGAAACACGAACATCAGCCAAGTCAGCTGCAACCTTCAGGAGAAAGAGGTTCCTGAATCCGATCTGACTGGGCTGTCCCATTTCTACAGGACGTGTCATGCAGCTAACGATGCCGTGGAAGATTAAGAGATGGTGCCGTCATCCACTCTGTCCAGCAGAGTCTGCTGCTAATGTATATAATGTTTAATAAAGTATTTGGTGTAAGCAAACAGCCTTCTTATTTCCTTTGCCGAGTCATACGGTGCAAAATGTGTCCTCACACAGACGTTTGTTTACAAACCGGCCGCCATTAACGGCCATCTGTGGATTTTCCCCCCTAATGTACTGGTTTCCAAATATCCACACGTTGGTCGCTTTGTTTCCGGTTAACTTTCCCACCTGGCCTCCATGACCTGCTGAGTTACCACAAAGAGGAAATGATGTCAGAACTCCAGGAACAGGAGCGACTGAAAAGTGTCATCGTGTGTGAGTGATTGATCAACATTATGAGATTGGTTAGCTTTACTTGGTTACAAACTGTTATCGTGCTAAATTGTGACTGTTACCAGTTCTGTTCACATTTCCCTCCATGAAAAGGAGCCTCTCTCTGTTGAGCCACACGCTGAGATTAGAATCGGTCATACGCATCCTGTTATTGCGGCTCTGTTTCTGACACAGACGTGGCACCGCGTCAGGTTTCAGGAGCCTCATACGTCAGGCTGCTGAACACGTTGGGCTCTGGTTAACGTACAACACGTCTCTGGGGCGTAACTTTTATCAAAGCAGGCTTACAATCTACCAAAAAAGGTGTGCAGTCTTTAAAGGCAACAGTCTGTCAACAACACGCCAGAGGTCACTAATAGGTGTGAAAAAAGTGACACAGGAAGTGATAGACTGTGAGAAAGCCTCACATGTCGTCTCTCTCTCTCTCTCTCTCTCTCTCACACACACACACACACACACACACACACACACCCTAATAAAACAGTATGAAGCTGATAGCAGCGCGTCATATTGAAGCCGATCCGTGCGACAGTTGTTGACACATAAATCGTGGACGTAGCCACCGTGTGGTCACTCATCGGTCTGTGGTCTACTGTTTTGCAGCCGGACGCCATCTTGTTTTTTTGGAGCCAGAAGTGACCACGTGGACGAGACGGTGTTAGCAAAGCTTAGCAGCTAACGCTAGCTTGATTAGCATAATGCAGTCACAATTCAGCTGCACAAACGTGGTTTCTTAAAAAAAGCTCAACGTTGATCACAAACAGTTTCTCTGTGGTCCAGCAGAACTTCCTCTCCACGTCTGATACTTTATGAAAGATTGATTTTTTTTGTTTAAATCTCTTTTCAGGTACGGATGAAACAAAGGTCAGACCGCTGTGCAACCCTGCAGTTTTTCACCGAGCAGACAGAACAGGAGACTTTATTACAATCGTGACAGTGACGGAAACTTTTCACAACCTCAGCTTTCATGATGGCGATAGTGATCTCAGGCTGACACAGAAAGTGTCAGCTCTCTGTCGGAGCGTCTCCGACACGTTACAAAACGTTCTGATAACTCTTCTTATCGGATCCTGACGGGATGTTTAAAAGCAGCGTTCTGTTCTGATCCATAACCGAGAATTTCAATCAAGAAATATAAATTATGAAGACATTTAATTTAAGTCGAGTTTAGAAGTAAATGTGTTCTTTCCTTCAGCACGTTTATCTGACAACTTTAGTGACGAAACATTTAACGGGTTTATAAAACAGGTCCTGAATAAACTCACATGTCAGTGAAGTAACACTGTAAGGACTCATACATGTGACAGAGTATTTCCTCAGTGTGCTGTGAGCAGGTTACTGGAGTAAAGGATCAGTATGTATCACAATGACTCTCTTTGCTCCTCAGCTAGAACTAGAACAGCAGCGCCCCCCTCAGGCAGAATAAATACAGACAGGGTTAAGAAACAAGCAGATCACCAGCCATCACTTCAGTGCAGAGCAGATAGACTCTAATATTATTCATGTTCTGTGTGCAGGTCGTTCTGTTGGCCGACTGCGTCTCTGCTGAGGGCCTTTGACATGTCTGATGTCTCAGCTCATAAAGTCTAACTAGACGAGTGTGTCAGCCTGCGCAGTCATAACAACACGATGAAGGATAATAAGCACAAATTAAAATTCATATCATTTGTGTTTCATAAAGTCTGTTGTTTATATTTTTTAATGCTGCTGTCTTTCCATCCATCCATCCATCCATCCATCACGGGGGGGGGGGGGACTGGAGCCTATCCCAGCTGTCACTGGGCGAGAGGCGGAGTTACACCTGGACAGGTCACCTGTCAATCACAGGGCTGACACACACAGACAGACAACCTTTCACACTCACACCTACAGTCAGAGTCACCGATGAACCTAACGAGCATGTCTGTGGACTGTGGGAGGAAGCCGGAGTACCCGGAGGGAACCCACGCATGCACGGGGAGAACATGCACACTCCACACAGGAAGGCCCGCTACGCCTGAACCGGGAATCAAACCAGGAACCTCCTAGCTGTGAGGCGACAGCCACTATCCCACTGTGCCGCTGACCTGGACTTTAATTAAAACAAAATATTAAAGAGAAGGAGTGTAAATTAAAAGGAGGTTGAACATTTCAGTGTAGGACTCCATCTGCCTCACAGTTCTAACGTGTGCTGTTGCAGTGCTGTCAGCTTGTGCTACACTTACGCCCTAATTAAAACACACTGAGCGTAGCAGCAGCTCTTCTTACACTCGCTTTCTATTCTCCGCTGCACAGGTTGTGAAAGGTGCGCTGAGAAAGCAAACCGAGTCTAAATATAGATTTAGTCACGCAAGAGAGCAGCTCCGAGGTGTTGAGCTGTTCACAGAAACCTTTAGTTTGAAAGGAAACAGGAAGTAACGCGCGGGCTGAGAACTGAGTCTGTGGCTAGACTCATCTGTAAATGGTTTGGTCATAGAGCTCCTGTCATCGGTGCGTACATCATCAGCTGGTCTCATGTCTGACAGGTCGTACATTTTTCATTCATTGTTATTGATTATAATTAATCTCCTCACTTATTTATACTTTATGTATACTATACTTTATACTGAAAACGGTTTCGTCTTTATACTTAAGACGTGAAAAGGGAAGAGCTGGTTTCTAAAACTCATCAGCTGTGACAGCGGATGTCCGTGCTCAGGCACAAAACAAACAGTTTAATTTATTATTATCAGGAGAATATTCTGACAATGTAAAGACTTCATCCTGAAAACAAACACATGTCATTTATTTCTACAAAGACTCACAGCTCCATAAGTGAGTGAAGCTTCAGGATGTTCTTCTTCCACTGAAGTTACACGAGGATGAAATTCTGAATCCTTTGATGTTTGAGTGAGCAGAGGGAGGATGAGAGGAGCAGCAGATCTGTCTTATCATTTACTGTCTCACTGACTGTTTCTGTGTCTCTGCTGAACGACACATTTGTTTCTCTCGTAGTTATCTGTTCCTTTTGTGTTCCTACAGATCAGATGGAGCTCGCACTAAACACTTCTCCGCCCGATAACTCCTCCTCCTCCTCCTCCTCCTCCTCCTCCGTCCTCTCCCTCTGCCCCACCGCCACCACGCTCCTCTTCCTTCCCTCCGCCTACACCCTCCTCTTCCTCATCGCTCTCCCGGGAAACGTTCTCTCTCTCTGGGTATTCTGGCGCAGCATCCCCTCCATCTCCTCCACCCACGTTTATCTGTCCCACCTGAGTGTCTCTAACCTTATGTTGACCCTCACCGCGCCCTTCCTCTCAGCGTACTACGCCTGGGGCTCTTTGTGGCGTCTGAGCGGCGTGCTGTGCCAGCTCGTCCTGCACGCCATCACACCGCTGCTCCACATCAACATCTACATCAGCCTCGTCATCCTCACGCTGGTCGCCCTGAGCCGCTTCGCCTCCCTCATCCAGCACACCCACGCCTCCCACCCCAGCGCCTGCACCACCCTGCTGCCTAACGGCTTCTTCTCCTGCCTCACCAGGACGGCCTTTGCCAGCCGGGTGTGTGTCGCCGTGTGGGTGGTGGCGGTCGGGGGTATCGTGCCGGTGACCGTGTACTACTCTGTGAAGGAGGCTGCAGCCGGCGGGGATGGAGGGGCGGAGAGAGGAGGAGGGGGAGGAGCGGGGGTGTGTTACAGCCCAGCGGTGGAGCTCGGGGGCAGCCTGTCTGCTGCGTTCACTGTCCCTCTGATAATCCTGTTCTTTGTGTTCTACCTGCTGGTGCTGCTGTGCTACATGATCGTGCTGGGACACATCAGACGCTCCCGGCGCTGCACCAAAGTCCCCACCTCCCACAGGCTGCTGGGGAGGGTGCTCCGGAACATCGTGGTCATCCAGGTGGGTGGGAGATCTATGTTACTGTGAATGAACGACCTTGTTTATAGACACTGTAACTGTGATTAATTGTCCTCTCTCGGGTCATAAAATGATCATTTCATTCGGTCTCTATGGTAACACTTTGACCTGCTCCTCACAGGCTGTTCTCTCAGTGTGTCTGCTGCCCTATCACATCTTCAAACCCATCTTCATCTCTCTGGTCCATCATCAACATTTGCCCACTTACTCACCTGAGCACAACCTCTGTCATCCACTCTCCAACACGATCGAGGTGACTTCATTTCATATTACTTGGGCCCTAATTTTACCTTTTGTGTTGTCATGACAACATTACAACTGAGAATAACAATCTGAGCCTGTCAGTGGAAACAACAAGAAGTTTTAGTGGACGACCTTTGACCCATCAAGGGTTATGTTGCAGGCGTTACAGCCTGTTTCACTGCTGCAGGATGAACACATCAGACACCCTTCGTACATTTGAGTCATTCAGGCCCTAAACTATAGAAAAACTAACTTTAATAGAAATGATTCTTCATTAACTGATTCATGCAGGTTCCTGGTTACATTTCCTGTCTCCTCTTCCTCCAGCTGAAGAACTGCCTGATGCTTCTCACTGCACTGAGAGCTGCCACTGACCCGCTGATGTACTTCCTGTTGGACAAAACCTTCCGTCATCAAACAAACAGACTTATAAGGTGCAAACCGACCGACGCTGGAAGCAGACAAACGTGCTGGTCAGCGACAGGAAGTGCCACTCAGAACGCTGGACAGCAGGGGGGAGGGAATGTGGCGGCAGTAACTGTGGACTCAAGTCACGACGACGTTTTAGAGTCTGCGAATTTAAAGAAGCCTGATGTTTAAAACTTTGAAAGTTTTGTGGTTAAAATGCATCTTCTAAAAACCCTCCTTCTTTGTACGTGATCTCATGTTTGGGGAAAAACAGTAACATGTCATTCTGTCGTTTTCAAGTAGACATGGAAATGTTTGTGGAGCAGCCGTCGTGTGCAACAGCAGGCGATAAATATTTGATATGTGTGTCATAAAGCTTGTTCAGTAATTGTGTGTGAATAATAGATGAGGGAAACAGAGTGAGTCAGTGTTTGTGCACAAAGTGTGTGAGACTGTTTAGGGAGACAATGTTCTGTGAAGTGTGGCCCCTGCAGGTGTGTGTCCTCCTGAGGGGCCCGGGCTCTGCAGACTGAAGCAGACAGCTGAGAGAATCAAACACACACACACACACACACACGAGCCAGAGGAAAGAGGAGAGAGGATGATAATGAGAGAAGTGCCGAGCCTCTGAAACAGACTGCAGCTGCAGGAATAAAAGAACTGTTAAAGCCTCTTTCCAAATATAAAGTGAAGTTTAGTGTCGGAGCAGCCGGACACAAACTCAGAAATCAAATAAAAAAAGGAAACTGACGCTTTGTTTTGTTGTTGCCTTCATTAGAGTTTACAGCGACTTTGCAAACAAACTCAGTGGTATCCACCTGTTCAGCATGCCTTTCACCAGAACACTGACAGTCCAACACATTAGCACAGATCGCTAATATTTCAGGCTAATTTTGAACTTTGCAACCAAAGACTGTCAAAACATTTCGAGCGCCCCCTGCTGACTGGCTGCAGTATAGCTCATAAAGCCCGCCTCCTCCATGTTAACAGATGGTCACGTCACGTCAAATACATTTTTCTCCAACATGGTTTCTGTCATTATAGTTAGTTCTTATCATGCGGATTTACGTCCAAGTGTTCATTTCGTTTACTTTTAATTAGTTATTTGATGCTATAAAAAGGGGTGTGGCCTCATGATTGACAGCTCTGTGGACAAATGGCGAGAGGAGACGTAACTAAAACAATCCCTACAGTCATTGAAGTTTCCATACCTGTGAACTTTAACCTCAGACCAACACAAGAAGCTGTTCTGCTGTTAAACATGCCGGTGTGCGGGATCCTTGCTGTTTTTTCCGTAAGTTAAGTGTGTTTGGGTTAGCGGAAGTGGCTACAGCGGTGCCACCCGCCGATCTCTACTGTGCAGTCTCTGGGTCCAAATGATGTTACCATCACAAGATGGCAGCGCCTATCACAGGGGCTATTTTGGCATCAATTCAGTACAATGGGAGCAGATGGAGACGCGTCGTCCATCTTTATATACAGTCATTGTTCGCAACTAACAGCCAACGAAGATAAATGAACATTTACTAAGTAATATTAAACAAAATCAGAGTGTGACTCTTTTAAAAGTGAAATAAAAAAAGAGCGTCTGCGTGCTTGTTAGAGCGTCTGCGTGCTTGTTAGAGCGTCTGCGTGCTTGTTAGAGCATCTGCGTGCTTGTTAGAGCGTCTGCGTGCTTGTTAGAGCGTCTGCATGCTTGTTAGAGCGTCTGCCTGCATGTTAGAGCATCTGCGTGCTTGTTAGAGCGTCTGCGTGCTTGTTAGAGCGTCTGCGTGCTTGTTAGAGCGTCTGCCTGCTTGTTAGAGCGTCTGCATGCTTGTTAGAGCGTCTGCGTGCTTGTTAGAGCGTCTGCCTGCTTGTTAGAGCGTCTGCATGCTTGTTAGAGCGTCTGCATGCTTGTTAGAGCGTCTGCGTGCTTGTTAGAGCGTCTGCCTGCATGTTAGAGCATCTGCATGCTTGTTACAGCGTCTGCGTGCTTGTTAGAGCGTCTGCATGCTTGTTAGAGCGTCTGCGTGCTTGTTAGAGCGTCTGCCTGCTTGTTAGAGCGTCTGCATGCTTGTTAGAGCGTCTGCGTGCTTGTTAGAGCGTCTGCCTGCATGTTAGAGCATCTGCATGCTTGTTACAGCGTCTGCGTGCTTGTTAGAGCGTCTGCATGCTTGTTAGAGCGTCTGCGTGCATGTTAGAGCATCTGCCTGCTTGTTACAGCGTTTGCGTGCATGTTACAGCGTCTGCGTGCTACAGCGTCTGCGTGCATTCATCTCCTCTGTGATAAAGGCAGTGTTCTCCTGAGACGCATTAGTTCCAGTGGATGTGCTTTGTTGTTGAAAGGCACACACAATGACTGATTACAGTTTGTGTTTGTCGGAGCTGAACGCTCTCAGACATGAAGGATCATCAGCTCGCGGCTCTCAAGCAGCACAGAGAAGTTTGAAAAGTTTCAGTAAACAGACAGAGAGCAGGATCCGTCCTCTGTTGTCCTCTGAAATCTTCACACAGTAGACGAGAGCAGAACAATTTCCCAGCAGCCAGAGCCTTCACAGTGTTACAGCTGACATTTAGGTATTCAGCGGGGAGTCTTCTCTGTGTCTGTCTCACCTGTTTCTATTCATATGTAGAATGTGGCATTTTCACTGCGGCCAGGCTGGAGGAAGCCAAAGAGAGGAACCGATACGTAACACTGTAGCTGATGAACAAGAGCCTGAGTACAAAAGACTTTAGACCGTGTTTGATCTGATGCTCCGGCTGTGAGAAGTGGAGCTGAAGACTTCTCTGCTACTGACCCGGAGTCGAGGTTGAATAAAACATATTTTTGTAAGATTAATGGAGCTTTAATGGTCCCAGACTGGAGGTCAACTCACGTGAGGAAATGTAAAATTGTATTTGTGTTTTTTTATATTTTCTGTCTAAATGACTAAAAGGTACAAACAGCTTTGGATTTGTCTCAGGAGATTGTAGCAGTGAAACAGGCTGTAACGGCTGCAATAATCCGTGATGGGTCAAAGGTCGTCCAATAAAAGTTCTTGTTGTTTCTACTAACAGGCTCAGATTGTTCTTCTAAGTGTGTGACAACATGACAGAAAGGATCCCTACAGAGATAGACCTTTTTGTTACAGAGGAAGATGATTGTTTTAACCACAGACAGACGTTACATCGCTCTCTGCACACACACCAGACTCCATTCAGAAAAACAGGGATTTTACATCACAGAGCACAGGAGGTTCTGGTTTATTGCTGGTGGGTTTCTTTGTGTGAGTTTTTAACAGTTTGTTTGGATCCAAAACAAAACGACAGCAACAAACCGACGGAGGCAGCAGATCAGCAGATCAGCAGATCATTTACAGTCAGGAAATAACGTCGCTGTCTCCCTGTCTGTTATTTATGAGCTGGATTATATTTACTGCTGCTGCGACTCATAAATACTGTTATCTAAGTATTTGTACACATGTATAAAGACTCCTTGTATTCAGAGTGAGGGAGTACTTGTTCACATGTGACCACGTTTAATCTGAACATCAGACCCTGTAATGTTTTAAATACGACAGAAAATAAGCAGTTCTTATTTAAAACTAAAAGGATCATTTGACTTTATATAAAGGAAGCTATGCTAGGCTCATTTAAGAAAGAGTAAAATCTGTGAAGAGAAAAGCTCCCGATTGAACTGAACACCGTCTGGTTCTTAAAATATATCCACGCAACACAAACTGTAGAAATACACAACTTTTATCTCAGTGTACAAAAAGTTCTCTCCGACATGTCAGGAGAAGATTTGAGCGCTGAAGTTTTCTGCAGAGACTTTCTGTTACTTCCAGGAGCTGAACTCTGAAATCAAGAGGTACAGCCGCCTGTCCTCAGCCTGCCTGCAGAGAGACACACTGCTGCTGTAAGCTAAGATATACGTGTGTCTGCACTCCGTCATTCATGTCTGCATCTGAAGTTTCTCCGTGTTTACGGATTCCTCGGGTTGCTCGACACATCGTCAGGCAGGATGTGTGTTTTTCACATCAAACATTCGACTTCAAAAACAGATCGACGAGCACAAACACGGCGCGTCTCTGAGAAGTTCACCTTCAAAATGTGAACCTGTTCCAACTTCTGCATTATTCTATGGTTCTGCAGCATCGAGAGGACCTGACACACACACACACACACACACACACGTGCAGTGCTTTAACAACAGAGGCGTCCTTGTTGAATATGGATCAGCTGGAGAGAGCCTCGTCTCTTCGTGCATGAAAGTCACTGAATTCATTGAAATCCTCGTGTCCATAAATCACCTCGATGTCTCCGAGTTTATCTCTGTCCTCACTTCACCGCAGACCTCCACCACCGTGAGTGTGTGTGTGTGTGTGTGTGTGTGTGTACAGTGTGTACAGTGTGGTGTGTGTGTTAGCGTGTGGAGGATGTAAATCTGAGGCGGTACATCTGATAAAGCTGAACAGAGAATGTTCAATGGTGATAATAGACGTGAACGCCGTCCTGAGTCAGTGTCAAAGCCGTCACTGTTTCTGTGTGTGCAAACATCAGCCGCATC
>NW_027211717.1:0-7500 GCF_022749685.1 Semicossyphus pulcher | reverse complement strand
TGGAAACATTCATTTTGAGCCACGTCTCCTCCACATGTGTACAGAGCATGAGACAGAAGAGCACACACAAGCTCCCAAACCATGAAAATCCCTTTAAAAGTGGCTGTCTTGCGGTTTTCCTTGAGAGTCGTCCCTCCTGCACGGAGCCGTGTGATATCGGGCGGCTCGAGCGCTCGCCCGCTCGGCGATAACAGAATTAACAGATAAAAGAATTAGTTCTGGGAGAGGAGGAGAGATAGGGAGCACGCTGGGAGGAAGACGACGGCTTTGAAGAGGGCTGGAGGTAGCAGCAAGTGTGAAATCTTAATCTCATCTCCATCCCTTCATATATATAGTCCTGCACCCCCCCCCCCAGCTAACAAGCTTCCTCATATCAGAGCTGATTATATAAAACCCTGCAGGACTCACTCTTTTCTATAACACTCCCTCCTCATCCTCACACTCTCCCCCCTCCCTCCCACAGGTATGATCTCTCTCTCTCTCCCCCTCAGGTGTGCAGGTGTGAGGCGAGGTGTCTGTGAGCTGAAGGTTTCCAGACTTACAACTCGAACACCATGTAGAGCATCCCGTCGGAGCTGTAGGTCTCCAGCAGCTCCACGATGTGTGGGTGCTTCAGCATGTGGCAGATACTGGCCTCCCTCTTCAGGTCTGAAACACACAAACACAGCTTCATATAAGATACACAGCGTGAGACCTGTTGGCTCTGACAGTGAGGACAGAGGACATGTGCGTCGTGTATGTACGAGTTCCCAAAGACCTGTAAAGACAGTCCTCGTCCTCGCTAACCTGTGCGCGAGACGAGCCGGCAAACGATCACCTGGAGGAAATTAAAGTTCCTTAAATGTGAATGTTTCCTGTTTTCTTTCCTCCTCGGTGACGGCAACAAAACGAGACATGTGAGGACGTTGTCTCTGCCTCATGGAAACACTGATTACATTTTCCCCCATTTTTAGACCAAACTAATCGAGAACTGATGGACAGATTAAGAGACCATGTAAATAACCATTAGTTGCTGCCCTGCATGTTCAGGCCAGAATCACAGACATTAAAACAGTGTGTGTCACGGTCAATGATTGATGAGGGCTAAGCTTGCACTAACCTTCAGTTCAGTAAGTAACTTAATCACATGCATGTGGAAACACAGCTCTGCTTAAACAGTTAACCTGCAGAAGCTGAACTGTGTTAATGAGAACAAAGCAGAGCGAACAGAGAGGAGCTGCAGGTGGAGCGAACAGGTGAGTTTAACCGTCTGTTGTTCTGCTGAGCCTTTAAATGCTTGTTTTCTATTCAAACTGTTATTTCCTGTTTTGGCATCTGATTAGATCGACTCTGTGAAATGTTAAATAAAGCTGTAAAAGCTACCTAACACTGTTCTTATTTAAAGACATTAAACATTTACTGCACACGTCTAAACACTTCCACACAAAGTGCATAAACCCTGAAGCTCTGCAGCTCCACACCTCCATCCTGCCCCCCTCAGGCCTTTCTGCAGCTGCGCGCTCACTCTTACTGTTAGCAGAGACAACATGTGCATGTGGGTCGAGCTCCACACAAACCGTGATGATGACTCATCTGAACGTCTCGTATGCAAATGAGAAACACGTCTGTGCTCTCTTTAGTTCGAGTGCTGTTTGTTTGCATTCGCCCCGTAACGTCGGCTCCTCTCACAGCTGCCTGCAATCAGCTTCCACCACTTTAACTGGTTCCTGGAGAAGAGGAGGGTTAATGGAGGGCTTACTGAAGCTGAAAGAAACATACGGGCGGGTTGTTTGAGGAACCGCTGGGGAGAGACGGCAGACAGCGAGACACAGCACCGTGCAGAACACTGCTTCTCATGAGACAAACAGCAGCAGGAAACTTTACAGTAAATGTTGCTTTAACAGGAAGAAAAGATGAGCACAGAAGCACCTCATGGAACGCAGGGTGTGGACACAGGTTGAGTGGTGCGAGGACGGAGGCCTGCATGCATCAGATTCTGTGGTGCACCTCCAAACCTGCAGCAGGCCGCTGACTCATCATGTGAGCTTTGTTCTGGAGCACGTTCAACAAGATACAACGACACCAGCTGGAGTACAATTCACTGCAGGTGTTCATGTGTGGAATAACTAAACAATGATCTCAACTCCAACAAGCTCCAACATGAATCTGAGCAGTTTAACATGGAAGCCTCTCCATCTCTCTCTCTCTCATCCCTCCATCCTTTGATCCTTTCATTCAGTGTCTCCACAAAGCTGTCGCTCCTCGCTCCTCGCTCCTCTTCCTCCTGCTGCAGCATCAGCTCTCAATCTGATCTGCTGAAAATGCATCGCCAACATTAACTGCATTAACTTTTAATATCTGCCTCTCGTCTGAGCACGAGCAAACATGAGCTCCACACAGCAGCTGAACATCCAGCTCGAGCTGCTGGAGGAGATTTATGGACACTGAGCGAGGAAGAGATGGAGCTGAGTGCACGCTTTTCTGCAGAGATCTGATTGTGTAGCACACGCACACACACACACACACACACACACACACACACACACACACACACACACACACACACACTAAAAGTTGCAGTATTGTTCTTCTCTGTATGCACTGACATTTAATTAAGCTCCTAGCTGAAGCCGTGAGCCGCTCGTGCTGCTGCGAGCCTCGACGCTAACATTAAGCTAATCCTCTGAGGACAGTCACAAGGCGAGGGGCTAGCGCTAACATGATGCTAATGCTGATAAAGCCGGATAAATGGCCACCTTCGGGGCCCTGCAGGCTGCTGCGTTTAATGTCATGTGGTGAGTTCGCTGCTCGTCGTGTCTGTCATGTTAGGCTGCAGGAGATGAAAGGAGATGCTTCAGAACAAGAGGAGGCTTTAAGGTTATGTTAGTGTGTGTGTGTGTGTGTGTGTGTGTGTGTGTGTGTGTGTATCGATCCTGCAGCTACAGTGTAAACGACTGAGAATTAATAAGTAAGAAGACAAGGAGGAAGATGGAGGAGGAGACGGATGAGACTGCAGGATGAGCTGAAGCACTGCACATGCACACATACTACAGTCTCTGTGTGTTTATATATTACAGCGACAGCTTAAACACTGGAGTCAAACTTTCACTATTTTGAAGCCTGTTTGAACTCTAATGCTTCTCCGTGTATTTACGACAGGACCATGAGCCTCTTAATCAGCCGTGAAAACCCCGAGACGACTCGCAGTTTGTCGTTTGTTGTATCTCTGCACTTTAACTCGACTCGCAGTGTCGTTTCTTTGAGAGTCTGCACCACCTCAATGTTACGTTTTTACATCACGCTCTTATTAGGTTATAAACAGGATGATGCAAACATCTCCAGACGCCTGACTGTGCTGCCTCTGCTGCACAAATGAACAATGTGATGACGAGAAAGACACACAAAGCATCAGGGTCTAATAGTTCTTATTTCAGACTGACATGTACGGTGGCTGACGAGGGCCATCAAACGTGTTGCAAATACAGACAGGATGACTTTGCATCGTTTCTGTATCACAGCACGTTTGATGTTCGTGCGTTTGTTTCAGCCTTCAGCCGCGTTTCCATCGTCACACGTGTTTCTGAATTTGCAGCCTGTTTCTTCTTCTGGAAACCATCTGGGCCGTGGCAGTGCGACTGCCCTCGTCAGCCACCGTACATGTCAGCCTGCAATAAGAACTATTAGACCCTGATGCTTTGTGTGTCTTTCCTGTCATCACATTGTTCATCTGTGCAGCAGAGGCTGTAATCGAAGCTTTATATTGAACTTATTGAAATTCAGCTGGTGCTCGTCGTCCTATCAGGAGACAATAGCAGTGGAAAACCCAAATGAAGGTTTCTCCCTGAGTGCAGACCTCCACCTGTCCGTGCAGCTCTACATTTACAGTCATTATTGTAAAGCAGGCACTGACGTCTCTGCATCACTCCGAATAATACACCTGCAGGAACACTGACCGAGTGCTTCGGCCCCGAGGCGACTTTATATGGGTGAAAGATTAACGAGGAGGGCCATGTGACCGCGACGTCATCAGCTGATGTGCTGCTTTGTGACGGAATAACTGCAGGTAAATGCAAGAGACAGAAAAGGAGAGAGAGAGGGAGAGGGAGAGGGAGAGGGAGAGGGAGGAGAGAGAGAGAGAGAGAGCGAGAGAGAGGGAGGAGAGAGACAGAGAGAGAGAGAGGGAGGAGAGAGACAGAGAGAGAGAGAGAGAGGAGAGAGACAGAGAGAGAGAGAGAGAGAGAGAGAGAGGAGAGAGAGACAGAAAAGGAGAGAGAGAGGGAGAGGGAGAGGGAGAGGGAGAGGGAGGAGAGAGAGAGAGAGAGAGCGAGAGAGAGAGAGGGAGGAGAGAGACAGAGAGAGAGAGAGAGAGAGGAGAGAGAGACAGAAAAGGAGAGAGAGAGAGGGAGAGGGAGAGGGAGAGGGAGAGGGAGAGGGAGGAGAGAGAGAGAGAGAGAGCGAGAGAGAGAGAGGGAGGAGAGAGACAGAGAGAGAGAGAGAGAGAGGGAGGAGAGAGACAGAGAGAGAGAGAGAGAGAGAGAGGGAGGAGAGAGAGACAGAGAGAGAGAGAGAGAGAGAGGGAGGAGAGAGAGACAGAGAGAGAGGGAGAGGGAGGAGAAAGAGACAGAGAGAGAGGGAGAGGGAGGAGAGAGAGACAGAGAGAGAGGGAGAGGGAGGAGAGAGAGAGAGAGAGAGAGAGAGAGAGAGAGAGAGAGAGAGAGAGGAGAGAGAGGGAGAGGGAGGAGAGAGGAGAGAGAGAGGGAGGAGAGAGACAGAGAGAGAGAGAGAGAGAGAGAGGAGAGAGACAGAGAGAGAGAGAGAGAGGAGAGAGAGAGAGAGAGAGAGGAGAGAGACAGAGAGAGAGAGAGAGAGAGAGAGGGAGGAGAGAGACAGAGAGAGAGAGAGAGAGGGAGGAGAGAGACAGAGAGAGAGAGAGAGAGAGAGAGAGGAGAGAGACAGAGAGAGAGAGAGAGGGAGGAGAGAGAGACAGAGAGAGAGGGAGAGGGAGGAGAGAGAGAGAGAGGGAGGAGAGAGACAGAGAGAGAGAGGGGGAGGAGAGAGACAGAGAGAGAGAGAGAGGGAGGAGAGAGACAGAGAGAGAGAGGAGAGAGGAGAGAGAGACAGAGAGAGAGAGAGAGGGAGGAGAGAGACAGAGAGAGAGAGAGAGAGAGGGAGGAGAGAGAGACAGAGAGAGAGAGAGGGAGGAGAGAGACAGAGAGACAGAGAGAGGGAGGAGAGAGAGAGGGAGAGGAGGAGAGAGAGACAGAGAGAGAGAGAGAGGGAGGAGAGAGAGACAGAGAGAGAGGGAGAGGGAGGAGAGAGAGACAGAGAGAGAGGGAGAGGGAGGAGAGAGACAGAGAGAGAGACAGAGAGAGAGGGAGGGGAGGAGAGAGAGACAGAGAGAGAGAGAGGGAGGAGAGAGAGACAGAGAGAGACAGAGAGAGGGAGGAGAGAGACAGAGAGAGGGAGAGAGGGGAGAGGGAGGAGAGAGAGACAGAGAGAGGGAGAGAGGGAGGAGAGAGACAGAGAGAGAGAGAGAGAGAGAGAGAGAGAGAGACAGAGAGAGGGAGAGAGGGGAGAGGGAGGAGAGAGAGACAGAGAGAGGGAGAGAGAGAGAGAGAGACAGAGAGAGGGAGAGAGGGGAGAGGGAGGAGGAGAGAGACAGAGAGAGGGAGAGAGAGAGAGAGAGACAGAGAGAGGGAGAGAGGGGAGAGGGAGGAGGTGATAAACAGATGTGTTCTTCACAGTGATCCCTGCTCCTCCTGCTGGGAGTGGAAGCCTGCAGAGGAGGGGGGGCCGAGCTACTACAGATACACCACACAGGGCTCCAGGTGTGTGTGTGTGTGTGTGTGTGTGTGTGTGTGTGTGTGTGTAAGACAGCTGACAGTGGTTTTACACACAGTCAGGGCAAGATGTCACAACAATCTAGTGGACGTAGCCTTAAACCTGCATTCTCTCTAAAGTCCAGCAGGGGGCGCCTCCAGAAGTCTGATCCTATAGAAGTCTATGAGAACATGCTCCTCCTCCTCTCCTGATGTATTCCCTCAGTAAACATGTTCCTGATGACTTTATGGTCTCAGTCTCTAGTTTCAAGTCTTCTTCAACACAGCATGATGTTCATTTAGTCACTGATGCTCCCATTGAGAGTCACACAGACCAGGAAGAGGGGAGGGGTTAGGGCGGGGCTTCCTGTGATGGACGAGGCAGATACAGGATAAAGGTGTGACAATGTGTATCCATCCTTTCGTCCAAATATGGTCACTTCTGGTTTCAGAAAACAAGACTTACTATATACGGTCTATGAGGGAAAAGATGGAGGTAATAAAGAGACACACAAGGTGGGAGAAAGGGGAAATGAGGAGCAAAGGGCACAGAGAAAGGAAAGGAAGCGAGGGAGTGAAGGAATCAGGGAGGATGAAAGAGGAGGTGGACGTGAGCAGTCGGTGGCACAAGATGAATTCTGCTCTGTCTCCGGTCAGAGTTTCTCTCTCTCCCCTCAGAGGGCTGACCTATTCGTCAGACGGACCTCCGGACACGCTGCAGAGGAACAAGCTGGTGTGTGTGTGTGTGTGTGTGTGTGTGTGTGTGTGTGTGTGAGGCCCCTGCTGGCCAATCCACTGCCAAGACACGAACCATTTGACCCACTTCCTTTGGTCTGAGCTCTGTGTGTGTGTGAGTGTGTGTGTGTGTGTGTGAGTGTGTGTGTGTGTGTGTGTGTGTGTGTGTGTGTGTGTGTGTGTGTGTGTGTGTGTGTGTGTGTGTGTGTGTGTGTGTGTGTGTGTGTGTGTGTGTGTGTGTGTGAGTGTGTGTGTGTGTGTGTGTGTGTGTGTGTGTGTGTGTGTGTGTGAGTGTGTGAGTGTGTGTGTGTGTGTGTGTGTGTGTGTGTGTGTGTGTGTGTGGGTGTGTGTGTGTGTGTGTGTGTGTGTTTGATTACTGTGCCCATTCGAGTGAAACCGCTCTGCTGTGTACAGGCGACAGGAAGGAGGGGAAATAAAAACAAAATCAACAGCGAGAACAGCCGGCCGGCGTCTGGTGGGAGAGTTTGATGGATTCCTGCAGGGGCGGGGGGGCCAGGGGGGGGCTGTGATTGGATATAAATGACCGGGGGGGGGGGGGGGCACAAATATATAACAATTGCACACATGTGGACTTAAAGCAGGTGAAGAGAAATGGTGCCTCTGCTCTGAGAGACGAGCTACAATAACAACCTTCCACATGTATCGCTCCATCCTGCACGTGGAGGACTGCACATGACGCACATGTGTTCACTGGTTTCTATTAATATCAGCTGGATGTAAAGACTGTATTAAACGTGTCTCACAGCAGACTGACCTCCTCCTCTTTCTCTCACAAAGTCCTCTGTTGATCTTTCTGTCTCTCCTCCTCCTCCTCCTACCATCATCCAAATATCTTTGATTCAATCTCTCCTCCTCTCCATCCTCCTCTCCTGTCCTCTCCCTTCCTCCCTCCTCCTCCTCTCCATCCCTCCCTCCTCCTCCTCCTCTCTATCCCTCCCTCCTCCTC